>NC_135822.1:73819455-73899455 GCF_964213995.1 Mustelus asterias
TGGTAGGGCGTTGGGGAGAGTTACAGAACAAAGAGATCTAGGGGTACATGTTCATAGCTCCTTGAAAGTGGAGTCACAGGTGGACAGAGTGGTGAAGAAGGCATTCAGCATGCTTGGTTTCATTGGTCAGGACATTGAATACGGGAGTTGGGACGTCTTGTTGAAGTTGTACAAGACATTGGTAAGGCCACAATTGGAATATTGTGTGCAATTCTGGTCACCCTGTTATCGAAAGGATATTATTAAACTAGAAAGAGTCAGAAGAGATTTCCTAGGATGCTACCGGGACTTGAGGGTTTGAGTTATAAGGAGAGGCTGAAAAGACTGGGACTTTTTTCTCTGGAGCGTAGAAGGCTGAGGGGTGATCTTATAGAGGTCTATAAAATAATGAGGGGCATAGATCAGCTAGATAGTCAATATCTTTTCCCAAAGATAAGGGAGTCTAAAATTAGAGGGCTTCGGTTTAAGGTGAGAGGGGAGAGATACAAAAGGGTCCAGAGGGGCAATGTTTTCACACAGAGGGTGGTGAGTGTCTGGAACGAGCTGCCAGAGGTAGTAGTAGAGACGGGTACAATTTTGTCTTTTAAAAAGCGTTTAGACAGTTACATGGGTAAGATGGGTGTTGAGGGATATGGGCCAAACGCGGGAAATTGGGATTAGCTTAGGGTTTTTTTTAAAAAGGGCAGCATGGACAAGTTGGGCTGAAGGACCTGTTTCCATGCTGTAAACCTCTATGACTCAATGACCAGTGAGCCTAACATCAATACTGGGGAAGTTGCTGGATTCTATTATCAAGGATTTCATCGGTTCGCATTTGGAAAGCAGTGGTTTAATCAGACAAAGTCAGCATGGATTTACAAAGGGGAAATCATGCTTGATCAATCTATTGGAATTCTTTGATGATGTAACTAGTAGAGTTGACTAAGGAGAACCAGCGGATGTGATCTATTTCGACTTTCGGAAGGCTTTTGACAAGGTCACTCATAACAAACTACTAGGTAAAGTTAAAGCGCAGGGGATTGCGGTAATGTCTCGAGATGGATAGAAAGCTGGTTAGCAGATGGGAAGCAAAGAGTTGGCATAAATGGGTCTTTTTCTGATTGGCAGTCAGTGACTAGTGGGGACCGCAGGGGTCTGTGCTGGGATCCCAACTGTTCACATTATATATTAATGATTTGGAAGAGGGAACTGAATGTATTATCTCCAAATTTGCAGTTGATACAAAGTTGGGTGGGAGGGTGAGCTGTGAGGAGGATGCAGAGATGCTTCAGCGTGATTTGGACAGGCTGAGTGTGTGGGTATCTGTATGGCAGACGCAGTATAATGTGGATAAATGTGAGGTTATCCACTTTGGTAGCAATAATAGGAAGACAGATTATTACTTGAATGGGTGTAAATTGAGAGAGGTGGATACTCAGCGAGACCTTGGAGTCCTTGTGCATCAGTTGCTGAAAGTAAGCGCACAGGTACAGCAGGCAGTGAAGAAGGCAAATGGTATCTTGGCCTTCATAGCGAGAGGATTTGAGTATAGGGATAGGGATGTTTTGCTGCAATTGTATAGGGCGCTGGTGAGGCCACACCTGGAGTATTGTGTGCAGTTTTGGTGTCCTTATCTGAGGAAGGATGTCCTTGCTACAGAGGGAGTACAGCGAAGGTTTACCAGACTGATATCTGGGATGGCAGGTCTGTCATATGAGAAGAGATTAAGTCGGTTAGGATTATGTTCACTGGAGTTTAGAAGAGTGAGAGGGGATCTCATAGAAACTTATAAAATTCTAACAGGGTTAGACAGGATAGATTCAGAAAGAATGTTCCCGATAGTGGGGGGAGTCCGGAACTCGAGGTCACAGTTTGAGGATAAGGGGTAAATATTTTAGGACTGAGGTGAGGAGAAATTTCTTCACCCAGAGAGTGGTGAATGTGTGGAATTCACAATTACAGAATGTAGTTGAGGCCAAAACACTGCGTTTTCAAGAAGAAATTGGATATAGCTCTTGGGGCTAAAGAGATCAAGGGAGAAGGTGGGAGATCAAGATGTTGAATTTGATGATCAGCCGTGATCAAACTGAATGGCGGAGCAGGCTCGAAGGGCCGAATGGCCTCCTCCTGCTTCCAGTTTCTATATTTACCGCACTTGAGGGACAGCAATTGGAAGAAATCACAGCACAGCATGGGTGGGACATTAAACCCCTTTGTCAACGGAAGAGATGACAAGTCTTTCTGGAATAATGGATTCGATATAAATGGAGCAGTTATGAGACAGTGGATATCACACTTATTCACACTATCCTCAAGTCATTTTCACACAAGGCATCATCACAGTGATACTCTGGTCTGTAAAGTATTTACATAACCATAGCATAAACAAGAAGAGGGTAAAATATATCACATGGGGCTTTTAGTATGAGAAATTATTGCTCATTCATCTCAGTAATGTTCCCATATTAATTTATTTCATGAATACTTAATGAAAGTTCACACATAAACTCCAGACAAACACTAAACTGAGCTGCCTTTGGGAGCAGTTCCTTTGTACGTTTAATGTCCCCATCATGTAATTAATTTTCAAAGACAATGGGTTTTCATCAGACTGAGTGGAAGAATGACAGAGAATAAGAACATACGAACTGGGAGCTTCTAGTTCTAGGCCATCGGGCCCCTCGAGCCTGCTCCGCCATTCAATAAGATCATGGCTGATCTTTTCGTGGACTCAGCTCCACTTACCCGCCCGCTCACCACAACCCTTAATTCCTTTACTGTTCAAAAATGTATCTATCCTTGCCTTAAAAACATTCAATGAGGTAGCCTCGACTGCTTCACTGGGCAGGGAATTCCACAGATTCACAACCCTTTGTGTGAAGAAATTCCTCCTCAACTCAGTCCTAAATCTGCTTCCCCTTATTTTGAGGTCATGCCGCCTAGTTCTGGTTTCAACATAGAATTTACAGCATACAAACAGGCCATTCAGCCCAGCTGGTCTCTTCTGGTCTTTATGCCCCACGTGAACCTCGTTCCACCCCTATTTCATCTCACCCTGTCAACCAATCCTTCCTCTTGCATGTCTTTATCTCGATTCCCCTCATATCAATCTGTGTTATTCACCTCAAGCACTGCCTGCGGACAGAAACTCCAAATTCTCGTCTCGCTCCAGGGAATTCCAAAGCTTCCGTCCGTTAACCTCCAGCAAGTTCAATCTCAATGCCTCATTCCTTCGAGAGGTGTAGATACTTACTCACCTGCGCATGTTCACCATTCACTATCCTTTACTGTCTGTTGCTAAAACGCAGTTAGCATTGTCTAACCAGTGGAAGGTGTCAAACCCAGCAAGTGCCATTGAGAGAGCGAGCGAGAAAGATATTTATTTAGTTATTTTGTTTATTCATTTATGAGTCATAAGTAGGCTTACATTAACATTGCAGTGAAGTTACTGTGAAAATTCCCTGGTCGCCACATTCTGGCATGTTCGCGTACACTGAGGGACAATTTAGCATGGCCGATACACCTAACCAGCATTGGCCATGCTAAATTATTTTGGACTGTGGGAGGAAACCGGAGCACCCGGAGGAAACCCACGCAGACTCGAAGAGAATGTGCAGACTCCACACAGACAGTGACCCGAGGTCGGGAATCGAACCCAAGTCCCTGGCGCTGTGAGGCAGCAGTGCTAACCACACTGGATGGATTGCATCACCTTTGCAATCAAGAAGTCGCAGGCCATCAAGATATTATCTGGATGACCACACATCTCCCACCATCAGTGCTTCTCGGTGGGATACAATCCTTCATGAATCAGTACTCTCTGGAAACACAGAATGAGATTACTGAACTGCAGGGGGATTTGTAACCAACTGCAGTCTACACTTACCTGAAGATCACAGGTATGTATGTATGTGCGCACGCGTGTCTGTGCTGTGTGTGTGTGTGTGAATGTTTATATATGTATGCATGTGTCCATGCATATACATGCCTGTGTTTGTGTGTGTGTGCGCGTATGTGTGTGTGAATGTTTGTATATGTATTCATGTGTGTCCATGCATGTACATGCCTGTGGTTGTGTGTGCGCATGTGAGTATGTGTGTGTGTGTGTGAATATTTGTGTATGTGTGCATGTGTGTCTGTGTATGTACATGCCTGTGTTTGTGTTTGTGTGAGTGTGTGTGTGCATATGTGTATGTGTGTGTGTGTGTGTGCGCGTGTGTGTGTGTGTGTGCATGTGTGTGTGCGTGTGTGTGTTGGCTGTCTTCGTGTGTCTACAGTAAGAGTTTTAACAACACCAGGTTAAAGTCCAACAGGTTTATTTGGTAGCAAATACCATTAGCTTTCGGAGCGCTGCTCCTTCGTCAGATGGAGTGGAAATCTGCTCTCAAACAGGGCACAGAGACACAAAATCAAGTTACAGAATACTGATTAGAATGCGAATCCCTACAGCCAACCAGATCTTAAAGATACAGACAATGTGAGTGGAGGGAGCATTAAGCACAGGTTAAAGAGGTGTGTATTGTCTCCAGACAGGACAGCCAGCAAGTCTGGGAGGCAAGCTGTGGGGGTTATTGATAATGTGACATAAATCCAACATCCCGGTTTAGGCCATCCTCATGTGTGCGGAACTTGGCTATCAGTTTCTGCTCAGCGACTCTGCGCTGTCGTGTGTCGTGAAGGCCGCCTTGGAGAACGCTTACCCGAAGATCAGAGGCTGAATGCCCGTGACCGCTGAAGTGCTCCCCCACAGGAAGAGAACAGTCTTGCCTGGTGATTGTCAAGCGGTGTGCATTCATCCGTTGTCTTGGCGTCTGCATGGTTTCCCCAATGTACCATGCCTCGGGACATTTCTGTGTTCACCCCAGTCCAACCCCGGCATCTCCACATTGTGTGTCTATGCATAGGGTTATGGGGATCGGGCCTGGGTGGGATTGTGGTCGGTGCAGACTCGATGGGCCGAATGGCACTCTGATTCTATTCTCTGTATCAGTGTGTGTGTATGTTTGCTAGCTTCAATGACCGAGGTTACAGTTCCGGCTGCTTTTCTTCCTCCTCCCAGCCCAAGGTCACCACATTTCTAAACATTTACAGGCGATCTATTGAGTTACGTTTTTCCTTTACTTTAACACTTTGTACTGTTCAAGTTGATGGACTTCAAAGCCGAGGAACAGAATGAATCCCGCTTCGAGCACCTGGTGTGTGGGAGCATTGAGAACACTGACATCAGGTAAAAACCAGCCTGAAGCAGGACAAGGCTTTGCTTGTTCCTCTCCAAGCTCAGCAAGGCATCAACCACCTCACCAGCTAGCTGTGGGCTCTGAGTGCCATTGGCTGGAGTACAGGCTCCTTACTTACTGCATTGACAGGAACTCAGGGAAGCTTCATGAGGCTGATTCCTGGGAGTTGTCTGATGAGGGAAGCTTGAGCAGGACGAGCTTATACCCGTTGGAGTTTAGAAGAATAGGAGCTCTTCTAAATTTGAAACATCTAAGATTGTGAGAGGGCTTGAAAGGCGGGATACTGAGAGAATATTTCATTCTCTGGGCCCCTCGCAGAATCAAGTGAGGTAATGCCTTTTGGAAGGTCTAATACAGATAGGAAATATACAGTAAATGGCAGAATCCTTAAGAGTATTGATAGGCAGAGGGATCTGGGTGTACAGGTACACAGGTCACTGAAAGTGGCAATGCAGGTGGAGAAGGTAGCCAAGAAGGCATACGGCATGCTTGCCTTCATCAGCCGGGGCATTGAGCTTTAAAATTGGCAAGTCATGTTGCAGCTTTATAGAACCTTAGTTAGGCCGCACTTGGAATATAGTGTTCAATTCTGGTCGCCACAGTACCAGAAGGATGTGGAGGTTTTGGAGAGGGTACAGGAAAGATTTACCAGGATGTTGCCTGATATGGAGGGCATTAGCTATGAGGAGAGGTTGGAGAAACTTGGTTTGTTCTCACTGGAACGACGGAGGTTGAGGGGTGACCTGATAGATTATGAGGGGCATGGACAGAGTGGATAGTCAGAAGCTATTTCCCAGGGTGGAAGAGTCAATTACTAGGGAACACATGTTTAAGGTGCGAGGGGCAAGGTTTAAAGGAGATGTACGCAGCATGTTTTTTACACAGAGGGTGGTGGGTTCCTGGAACTCGTTGCCGGGGGAGGTAGTGGAAGCAGATACGATGGTGAGTTTTAAGGGGCGTCTGGACAAATACATGAATAGGATGGGAATAGAGGGATATGGTCCCCGGTAGGGTAGGGGGTTTTAACTCAGTCGGACAGCATGGTCGGTGCAGGCTTGGAGGGCCGAAGGGCCTGTTCCTGTGCTGTAATTTTCTTTGTTCTTTGTTCTTTGTTCTAGCATGGATTTCAAAATAAGGGGTCTCTCGGTTAAGACAGAGATGAGGAGAATGACTGTTTTCTGTGAAATTCTCTTCCCCGGACAGCAGTGGGGCTGGATTATTGAATATATTCATGGGGGAATTAGACAATTATTTGATCCACAAGGGGGTCAGGAGTTACAGACAGGAGAGTGGAGCGGGAGCAACAATCAAATCAGAGCAAGAAATGGCAGGGCAAGCTCGAGGGGCCGAATGGCCACCCTGCTGTTCCTGTTTCTGATAATCCAACAGAGGGATAGTTTTCTGCTGTGGGCTGGCATGGGATTGAGATACATGGACAGAGGTAGGCCTTTCAGCACCTTGTGTTTCTTCATCAATTCAATAATTTCTCGATCCCAGCTCCATCCACCTGCAATGGTTTCATATCATTGATTAACTTTGTTAATCAGTCACACATTTAGAGTTATGAATTGAGCTGGCATCTGCTGCTTTGAGTTCCACCCTTCCCCGATCCTTTTCAAAGGAAAGTTGTTCAAGGGATGTGGCCGCCACGTCCTGTCCCTCGCCGTGCACCTCATCAAGATGTCCAAACAACTGGAGAAACTGAGAGTCGTTTACAGAACAGATGGAAGCCATTCAGCCCATTGATTGTCCTTGATGTGCAGTCACTTGTTATGTGAACAAGCACAGCAGCCAATTTGCACACAGCAAGATCCCACAAGTTGCAAATTCATAGATGACCAGCTGTTTGTTTGATTAGTTGAGGGAAGGACATTGGCCAAGACAAAAGGTGAATTCTGTTCTCATCAAGTAGCAACACAGGATCTTTCACATTGCCTTGAGTTGATGGGTCAGTATGATGTCTTATCAGAAAGACGGTACCGCGGGCAATGCAACACACCTTCTGTACTGTACTGAAGTGTCAGATTAGAGTGAATGTTGAATGCACAGTCTTCATTTCAGAATCATACTGTACACAAGGAGGCCATTAGGCCCTCCTGCCTATGCTGGCTCGATGAAAGAGCTACCAACTTGCCCTCCTCCTTTTGCTTTGTCCCACAGTCCAGTAAACTTTAATCAGGGGAAGTGTTCTTAACTTAGCCAAAGCTGACCCTTATTGTGAAGAGTAGGTGGTCTGAAAGAAGACAAACTGTCAACTCTTCATTAAAACAGAAACCTGTTGTGTTACATGCCAGCATGCCATTGTAATGTAAAGGTGCTCAGCACAGCAAGGGTTAATGTGGAACTAGAGAATAGCACCACCCATGGTATGACGTTTTGAGTCACATGGTAATCGGCTCAGAGCCGAAGAACACTCGGGAAACCTACCTGGTTGCACCATGCAAGACATACCTGTAAATAAGACAAATGCCAATTGGTTCATGCTTAAATGTACAAAAATCTATAGACCTCATCATTGAGGCATCGAAAGAACCCCGATTACAACGAGACCTATCTTCCCTCTGTGTTAAAGTCAACTCCAACTCCAGTTTCATAGGTACCCAACATTTACCCAGCCCTGAGCCCAGCACACAGTCTCACCCAACATCGCTTCTCCCCTCCTTGCCTCAGCATCGTTTACCCGAGAATTTCTAACTCTTTGGCTAACCAGCTCTTCTCGGACAACCAGATCCAAGCAGCCGTCTCGGTTAACCCCATTTCTCTTTTCAAACAATCAACTGCTGATTGTTGAAACGAGAAAGAAACTCTAAATTTCAGAGGGATTGATCACGCCGAGGGCTACAACGGGGTGACTTGATTAAGAGCGGACTCTGACACTCTTGCTTCAGGTTCAACATCTTGGTTTCCTCGAAGAGTCTGTTTCTCTTATTCTGCGTGCGATAATGTAAAGAATGGTAATTCCTTCTGTCGTGTCATGGTGTCTCTGTATGTATTCAGACTGAATCAGAAACTGAATGATTGGCAGCCTGCTGGCCTCACTATGTTGATTTGATGAGCAGTTACTGTGAGAGAGAATCATAGAAGCGCAGATTAAATAAAATGTCGCTCCCTCTGATTGAGATTGTTCAAATGCTGAAACATCGTTGGCAGCTGACAGCTGATTCCTCAATCTTTGACCATTTGGGATGCGGATGACACCAGTAATCCTGGTTACTCCCGAGATACCGAGGGCAAGCCTTGAGGTATTAGAACATAGAAAAAACTGCAGCACAAACAGGCCCTTCGGCCCACAAGTTGCGCCGGTCATGTCCCTACCTACCTAGGCTTATATATAGGCTTACCTATAACCCTCAATCCTATTAAGTCCCATGTACTCATCCAGAAGTCTCTTAAAAGACCCTATCGAGTTTGCCTCCACCGCCACTGACGGCAGCCGATTCAGTGCGTAGTGAGCGCTCTCACCCCTGAGCGAGAGAGGGACATGAGGTCAAGCCCCCAGAGACCTGAAGGTGAAACTCCAGGCCAACACCCCCCAGCGCAGTACAGAGGGAAGGCTGCACTGTTGGTTTGGATCAGACATTGAACCAAGGCCTCTCAGCTGTGTGTTAAAGATCCCATGGACACCATTCCAAAGAAGTGAAGGGGAGTTCTCCCTGGTGTCCCGGGCAATATTGATCCCTCAATCAGCATCACAAACTCAATTTACCTGGTCATGCTCACATTTCTGTTTGTGGGGGCTTGCTGTGGGAAAAGTGGCTGTCAACTGTCTTGCATGCCAATATTGACGACAATATCTCAGGCATAATGCATTTCAGAATGTCCTGGGATTGTAAAGGGCTTGATATAAGTTCAATTATTTTTCTTTGAGGAACTTGTTTCACCACTTCGCAAAGAGGAAGTTTAAAGTTAAACTTTATTTATTAGTCACAAGTAAGGCTTACATCAACACTGCAATGAAGTTACTGTGAAATCCCCCTAGTCGCCACAAACCGGCGCCTATTCGGGTCAATGCACCCGAACCAGCACGTCTTTCAGAATGTGGGAGCACCCGGAGGAAACCCACGCAGGCACGGGGAGAACGTGCAAACTCCACACAGACAGTCACCCAAGCCGGGAATCAAACCCGGGTCCCTGGCGCTGTGAGGCAGCAGTGCTAACCACTGTGACACCGTGCTGGGAATCGAACCTGGGTCCCTGGCGCTGTGAAGCAACAGTGCTAACCACTGTGCCACCGTGCCATCCAACCGTCAACTATGCATCTCTGACGGTCAATCATTCGCCAAGTTAGATTCCGACTATAACTCTGAAACTTTTGTGGTCACGCTTATTTTGGCATGCCAGGAAAATTGTCAGATTTATTAAGTTCAGTTTTTAAACCAGCCCTGGTGGAATTTGAACCCCTCACCTGCTGCAGCAGTGGATCCTGCTCAGTTGGGTTTAAAGGATTTCCAGTGGGTTACTGGAAATCCTTGCGGGCAGTTCTGTGGAGGTGACCCTCTGGATACTGACCCTCGAAAGATAGACTCGCATTGTGCATTTCATGATTTCAGGACATTCCAGATTGCTTCTCAGCCAGTGAAGCATTTTGTTGACCGGAATTCCCTGGTCTCGTACGCCCCTCTGCTGCTGCCAGCGGGAATGGAGCTCAGCCAAATCTCCATTCATAGCAGCGGGATCGGAGAATCCCAGCCACGGGCAAGATCAGAGAGTCCTAGCCGTAGCCTATGAGGACAAAGATGGCAGAACCTCCTCCAGTCAGTGCGGTGCACACAGTCAGCAAAACAAGGTGTCCAGTGCTGCTGAGCAAGAGTTTGTTCCTTCATGCCGACAGTATTGACCACCACCTGGCCACAGCAATCACCTCAATTAATATATTGCGCTTATAACAAAGGAGGACATATCACGGTGCTTAAAGGAACTACAAAAGGTGGTGAATGTAGCCCAATCCATCACGCAAACCAGCCTCCCATCCATTGACTCTGTCTACACTTCCCGCTGCCTCGGCAAAGCAGCCAGCATAATTAAGGACCCAACACACCCCGGACATTCTCTCTTCCACCTTCTTCCATCGGGAAAAAGATACAAAAGTCTGAGGTCACGTTCCAACCAACTCAAGAACAGCTTCTTCCCTGCTGCTGTCAGACTTTTGAATGGACCTACCTTGCATTAAGTTGATCTTTCTCTACACCCTAGCTATGACTGTAACACTACATTCTGCACCCTCTCCTTTCCTTCTCTATGAACGGTATGCTTTGTCTGTATAGCGCGCAAGAAACAACACTTTTCACTGTATGTTAATACATGTGACAATAATAAATCAAATCAGATCAAATCAAAAAGTGCCCAAACTACTTAAAATATTTTCAGGGCCTTTAACACACTTCCAGTGGCCTTAAAGTATTCCCTGGAGAAGGGAGGGGGGAATCTGCATGGCCCTTTCAACATCGCAAGCTGTTTAGAAAGTAAAGTTCATCAACAAGAAATGTAAATCAAATCATGTCCGCTGGATCGTAAACAGAAAAGGCTGGAGATACTCAGGACATTCCAAAGCCACTTTACAGACAATAAAGAACATCTGAAGCATCCATCGCCACTGTCGTAACATCGGAAACACAGCAGCTAATTTGTGCACAGCAAGCTCCCACACATAGCAGAGTGACGATGGGCAGAGAATCTGGTTTTTAGTGAAGGTGGCTGAGGGATTAATAATGGTTTCGGAGGCGGGGAAGAAATCCTTTTTAACAGCGATTTAGGGGATCATTTATATCCACCAGGAAGAGAGGATGACACTTTGGAATTAAGCCGGTGTAATGAATCATTTTCAGACACTTCGTTGTCGAACAGCGAAGGGTTTATTTACAAGGATCTACAAGTGCAGGAGCATATCTGCGACCGGTTCTGGAAGGCCTGGAAGGTTCTGGAAGAGAACCCCTCCCTGTGGGGAGATTTCCCCGCTCTGAGTCCCGATTGGTGACCCAGCCAGGTGACGCTTCCCCTGCTGTGTTGCCCTAAGGGGACCATCGCTGCACTAGAGTTCGAACTCCAACCCGAAAGACAGTGCAGAGCTCCCTCGATCAGTGCCAGGAGTGGGAGCACAGCCGAGATCCTGCACAAATCCTCAGCGGGTCAGGCAGCACACTGAGAGAAGCAGAGATAACTGGCCGGGATTCTCTGACCTTTGGGATTCACTGGGTCCCACCGCAGTGAACGGGGGTTTGACTGAGTGCCAAGCTCTCCACCCTCTCTGACAGCAGCGGGGCGGGACGTGAATGGCTGGAGAAATCCAGCCAACATTTCAGGGATGTGTCCCTTGGTCTGTAAAGGCAGACTTCATCGACATTCCACCCGAGGCCATATTCAGTCCTTTATCTTGTCAAGCACCAATTGGTACGGCTGTGTGGTTTCAGCATTTCCCATTCTTACCCCTGCCACGGGTTAAGGTGTGCAGTGGATGACGAAATGTGTCCTGTCCTCATCATGTTTCAGAAGCTAAGTAAAGCACCAAGCACATTGTGTAAAGGCAGAGATGGATGGGCCCAGACACACACACACACAGTGGTAAATGGCCAACCTTGGACAGAAGTGATGGCAGCAATGGCTTTTCGTGTTTCAGCCTTAAGTCTCCTCCTTTGCTAAAATGATGGGATGGAGGAAATGTATAAAAAGAAAAGTGCAAGCTTATGTCAGATGTTAAAGCAGCCCCGCCCTTTGGGCTGCACCTTCCAAACCCAAGACCACTACCGTCTAGGAGGACAAGATCGGCAGATACCTGGGAACACCACCACCAGACATTCCCGTCCAAGTCACTCACCATCCTGACGTGGAAATATATCGGCCGTTCCTTCACTGTCGCTGGGTCAAACTCCTGGAACTCCCTCCCTAACAGCACTGTGGGTATTCCTACACTTCAGGGACTGCAGCAGTTTAAGAACACAGCTTACCACCACCTTCTCAAGGGTAACTATAGATAGGCTGTAAATGCTGGCCAAGCCAGCAGGCCAAGCCAGCGATGCTTACACCCCCTGAATAAATTTTAAAATGTTCCAAAGATTGGCTGCACTGTGGGAGGTGCCATCTTTTGGATGAGACATGAAGGCAAGATACTATCTGTCCATCAGGTGACTGCAGAAGATCCCATGGCCACTAATTGGAAGAGGGATAGGAGAGTTCTCCCCAGTGTTCTGGGTAAATATTCATCCGTTAATGACTAAAAACAGTTCATTGTCACATGGTTGTTTGCGGGAGCTTGCTGTGCACACATTGGCTGCTGAGATTCCTACATTACAACAGTGACTGCACTTCAGTCGTATTTCATTGGCCGAGAACTACTTTGAGAAGCCCTGAGGTTGTGAACTGCTCTCTCCAATTGCCAGCTTCTTCCCTGCTGCCATCAGACTTTTGAATGGACTACCTCGCATTGAGTTGTTCTTTCTCCACACGGTGGCACAGTGGTTGGCACTGCTGCCTCACAGCGCCAGGGACCGGGGGCAGACACGGTGGCACAGTGGTTGGCACTGCTGCCTCACAGCGCCAGGGACCCGGATTCAATTCTCAGTTCGGGTCACTGTCTGTGTGGAGTCTGCACGTTCTCCCCATGTCTGCGTGGGTTTCCGGTTTCCTCCCACAGTCTGAAAGACGTGCTGGTTAGGGTGCATTGGCCGTGCTAAATTCTCCCTCAGTGTACCTGAACAGGCACCGGATTGTGGCGACTAGGGGATTTTCACAGTGGCTTCATTGAAGTGTCAATGTAAGCCTTACTTGTGACACTAATAAAATAAACTTTAAACTTTTCCTCCCACAGTCCGAAAGACGTGCTGGTTAGGGTGCATTGGCCGTGCTAAATTCTCCCTCAGTGTACCTGAACAGGCGCCAGAGTGTGGCAACTCGGGGATTTTCACAGTAACTTCACTGCAGTGTTAATGTAAGCCTTACTTGTGACACTAATAAATAAACTTTTATCTATGACTGTAACACTACATTTTGCACTCTCTCCTTTCCTTCTCTATGAACGGTATGCTTTGTCTGTATAGCGCGCAAGAAACAATACTTTTCACTGTATGTTAATACATGCACTTCAGCAGTCACGGGCATTCAGCCTTGGATCTTCAGGTAAGAGTTCTCCAAGGCGGCCTTCACGACACACGACAGCGCAGAGTCGCTGAGCAGAAACTGATAGCCAAGTTCCGCACACATGAGGACGGCCTAAACCGGGATGTTGGATTTATGTCACATCATCAGTAACCCCCACAGCTTGCCCCTGGTCTTGCATAATCTCACCAGCTGTTCTGTCTGGAGACAATACACATCTCTTTAACCTGTGTTTAATGTTCCCTCCAACCACATTATCTGTACCTTTTAAGACCTGGCTGGCTGTAGAGATTTGCATTCTAATTAGTATTCTGTAACTTGATTTCTGTGTCTGTGCACTGTTGGAGAACAGAGACCACGCCATCTGACGAAGGAGCAGTGCTCCGAAAGCTTATGGTATTTGCTACCAAATAAACCTGTTGGACTTTAACCTGGTGTTGTGAGACTTCTTACTGTGTTCACCCCAGTCCAACGCCGGCATCTCCACATCATGTTAATACATGTGACAATAATAAATCAAATCAGTCTTTATTCGGGAAATCCCAGATTACCATGTTGTGGGAATCAACAGAAGCGGCTAACTTAAACCCATCAAGATTCTGCTTTTTAAAGTGCTAATTGCTTGAGACATTGGTGTGTCCGGTGAGGGGGAGAAGGTGTTGTTTTGTAATGCTGTTTGTGTGGAGAGTCACAACAGCAGCAACTGCAGACGTTAGGAGACTTTGAATCTGTTATAGCTCAATTAGGAACTGCGATGTAGATGGATGAATCTCAGAAATTAAAACAGAATCTCTGATGTTCTGAAAAAATAAACTGATTATCAGGTAGCTGTAAACAGTACAGAGATTAAAAACTATTTACTCCTATCCTGTTCAAATTGACTAACAGATTAGATTTAAAATCCTCTGATAAATTTAGTTGTTTTATAATTGAACAACTCCAAGGCAGGCTTTGATTTAGCAACAGAAGAATGGCCAGTAACATCTGAAATTAAAGACAGATTTAATACTAATCTTGCTCATGTATAAATAAAAGATTAAAACCATATCTATTATGCACATTAAAATATGAGTAAAAGACTTAATGCGAATACTTATCCAAAGATGTGCAGGTTAGGGTGGATTGACCATGTGAAATTGCCCCTTAGTGTCAGGGGGACTAGCTAGGGTAAATACATGCCGTGCATGGGGTCTCCCTGGACCATGACCAC
This sequence comes from Mustelus asterias, assembly GCF_964213995.1. Taxonomy (NCBI): domain Eukaryota; kingdom Metazoa; phylum Chordata; class Chondrichthyes; order Carcharhiniformes; family Triakidae; genus Mustelus; species Mustelus asterias. Next base: position 73,833,970 of record NC_135822.1, read on the forward strand.
ACCACTGAACATCAAGACATTATCTCCAACACCGTCACCGACCTAATTTCCTCCGGGTGCCTTCCCTTCACAGCTTCCAACCTCATAGTCTCCCAACCCCGGACAGCCCGCTTCCCAAAATCCACGAAAAGGACTGCCCTGGTCGGCCCATTGTGTTAGCATGCTCCTGCCCCACTGAACTTATTTCCCTTAGCTTGACTCCATCCTCACTCCCCATTCATTCCCTCCCCACCTACATCCGGGATTCCTCTGATGCCCTGTGCCATATTGACAGCTTCCACTTCGCAGGCCCTAACCGCCTCCTATTCACCATGGATGTGCAATCTCTCCACACCTCCATCCCACACCAGGATGGCCTGAGAGCTCTTCACTTCTTTCTTGAAAAGAGGCCTGAACAATTCCCATCCACCACCCCTCTCCTCCGCCTGGCTGAACTCGTTCTATCTCTCAACAACTTCTCCTTTAACTCATCCCACTTTCTCCAAATCAAAGGAGTAGCAATGGGTCCCCGCATGGGTCCTAGCTACGCTTGTCTTTTTGTGGGGTGTGTGGAACATTCCTTGTTCCAGGCCTACCCAGGCCCCCTCTCACAACTCCTTTACCGGAACATCGATGACTATTTTGCTGCCGCTTCATGCTCTCGTTCAGCCCTCGAAAAATTCATCAACTTCGCTTCCAGTTTCCACCCCTCCATCACCTTCACCTGGTCCATCTCAGACACTTCCCTTCCCTTCCTTGACCTTTCTGTCTCCATTTCCAGCAATAGCCAATCTACCGATAACCATTACACGCCCACTGACTCCGGTAGCTATCTGGACTGCAGTTCTTCACATCCTGTAAGGACTCCATCCCTTTCTCTCAGCTCCTTCGCCTCTGTCGCATTTGTTCCGATGATGCCACTTTCCAAAGTGGTGCTTCTAAAATGTGCTCCTTTTTCCCCAACCGTGGATTCCCATCGACAGTTGTCGACAGGGCCCTCAACATTGTGCAGTCCATCTCCCGCGCCACGGCCCTCACCCCCTCTCCTCCCTCCCAGAACAAGGATAGAGTCCCCCATGTTCTCACATTTCACCCCACCAGCCTCCGCATGCAAAGCATAATCCACCGCCATTTTCACCAACTCCAGCATGATGCCACCACCAAACACATCTTCCCTTCCCTCCCTCTGTCAGCATTCCGCAGAGACCGTTCCCTCCGGGATAACCTAGTCCACTCCTCCACGATACCCAACACCCCTCCCGTCACTCGTGGCACCTTCCCATGCAATCGCAGACTGTGTAACACCTGCCTCTTTACCTCTTCCATGCTCACCATCCAAGGTCCAAAACACTCATTCCAGATTAAGCAGCGTTTCACTTGTACCTCTTTCAATTTGGTCTATTGCATTCGCTGCTCCCAATGTGGTCTCCTCTATATCGGAGAGACCAAGTGTAGACTGGGTGATCGCTTTGCTGAGCACCTTCGGTCTGTGCGCAATCAGCTCCCTGACCTTCCGGTTGCTGCCATTTTAACACACGATCCTGCTCCCAGTCCCACATGTCTGTCCTTGGCCTGCTGCAATGTTCCAGTGAAGCTCAACACAAACTGGAGGAACAGCATCTCATCTTCCAGCTGGGCACTTTACAGCCTTCCGCTCTCAACATTAAATTCAACAACTTCAGATGATTCGCTCTCCCCCACCTCCACCCCTTTGTTTTCATTCTGTTTTATTTAATTTTTACTGTCCTCTACCTTTTATTTCTTTATTGTCTTTCTTCATTTTTCTCCCCCCCCCCACTCTTTCCCCCTACTTTATCCCCCTTTCCTTACCTTTTCTCCCCTTTGCTTCCCCTCTTGTCCTTTTTCTCAATTTTGCCTCTCTCCCACCCAGCCCCCCTTCCCCCACATCTTCATCTGTCACAGTTCACCCTCTGATTTCAGCTTCTCTGCCGTTTGGCCATTCACACCCTTTATTCTCTCTCTATGGGCTGCCATTAGCAGCCTTTCCCCTGGTTTCTGTGGCTATGACTCATCTTTCATTCCCTCCCCCCTGCAGTATAAATATCTCCCACTTTCTCTGCCCTTTAGCTTTGACAAAGGGTCATCTGGACTCGAAACGTCAGCTCTTTTCTCTCCTTACAGATGCTGCCAGACCTGCTGAGATTTTCCAGCATTTTAGGGGGACTAGCTGGGGTAAATGAATGGGGTTATGGGGATAGGGCCTGGGTGGGATTGTGGTCAGTTCAGACTTGATGGGCCAAATGGTCTCCTTCTGCACTGTCGGGATTCTATGATTCTATGGTACTGCAGATGCTATGAACGAAAATGCTGGAAAAACTCAGCAGACCTGGCAGCATCTGTGGAGAGAGAGATACAGAGTTAATGTTTTGAGTCCATAGGGCGGCACGGTAGCACAGTGGTTAGCACTGCTGCTTCACAGCTCCAGGGACCCGGGTTCGATTCCCGGCTCGGGTCACTGTCTGTGTGGAGTTTGCACATTCTCCTCGTGTCTGTGTGGGTTTCCTCCGGGTGCTCCGGTTTCCTCCCACAGTCCAAAGATGTGCGGGTTAGGTTGATTGGCCAGGTTAAAAATTGCCCCTTTGAGTCCTGGGATGTGTATGTTAGAGGGATTAGCGGGTAAATATGTGGGGGTAGGGCCTGGGTGGGATTGTGGGCGGTGCAGACTCGATGGGCCGAATGGCCTCCTTCTGCACTGTAGGGTTTCTATGATTTCTATGTGACTTTTTCAGAGCTGGAGAGGTAGAAAAGTGGTGGGTTTTATTCTGTTGAAAAAGTGTTTGGGGTCGGGGGGCAGGGTGGGGGGGGGAGCTCAGGGCAGTCAGGTGGAACAAGAGGGAAGGTCAGGGATAGGTTAGAAGGCGGAGGAGATTAAACACCAAAGATGTCATGGAACAAAAGACAAAGGGAGTGATAGTGGCTGTAATAAAGAAACAAAGCCTTGACCCAGAGTAGGTGCCAATAGCAGAATAAAGGTTCGTTCCACCTTAGCTTCAAAACAAGATACCAACTAGCACGTTGAGCAAATCAAAATCAAACTTCAGGGTGTGAAGTTGTTGAACTCAGCGTTGAATCCAGAAGGCTGGGAAGCGTCTAATCGGAAGGTGAGATGTGTTGTTCCTCCGGTTTGTGTTGGGTTTCATTGAAACGTTTCAGCAGGCCCAGGACAGGAATGTGAGCACGAGAGCAAGGTGCTGAGTTGAAACGGCGAGCGACAGGAAGGCCAGAGTCAAGCTCGCGAGCTGAGTAAAGGTGTTTCCACAAAGCGGTCACCCAGACTGCGTTTAGTCTCCACAGTGAAGCGTAGACTGCAAAGTAAAGTAAAAATTTATTTATTCGTCACAAGTAAGGCTTACATTAACACCGCAATGAAGTTACTGTGAAATTCCCCTAGTCGCCACACTCCGGTGCCTGTTTGGGTCAATGCATCCTAACCAGCACGTCTTTCAGACTGTGGGAGGAAACCGGAGGAAACCGCAGCACCCGGAGGAAACCCACGCCTCACAACGCCAGGGACCCGGGTTCAATTCCCGGCTTGGGTCACTGTCTGTGTGGAATTTGCATGTTCTCCCCGTGTCTGCGTGGGTTTCCTCCGGGCGCTCCGGTTTCCTCCCACAGTCTGAAAGACGTGCTGGTTAGGATGCATTGGCCGTGCTAAATTCTCCCTCAGTGTACCCAAACAGGCCCCAGAGTGTAGCGACTAGGGGATTTTCACAGTGACTTCATTGCAGTGTTAATGTAAGCCTACTGGTGACTCTAAAACTTAAAACTTTAAACTGTGTCGTCAATGACTGTATGTAAATTACATGTGTGCATTTGTGCATATACTCCTGTGAGCATGCCTGTGTGCATGTACGCGTGCATGAGTGTGTGTGGTTGCGTGTCTATGTGCACGGGTCTAGCACATGCCTTTCACACACGCGGATCGGAACCCGTTGCAAAGGTAATTTTAAAAATCAGGGTCCCACACAGTTTGAAATTGTTACTTCTTGTTGGAAAGAGTTTGTTAGAAGCCATCAACATAGGATTGTCACGAAGAAATCCAACAGAGGAATTCCAAAAAATCTTCTCCATCCAGAGACTGACGAGAATGTGAAACTTGCTCCCTCAGTGAGTGGTTGGAGTGGATAGTACAGATGTATTTAAGGGGAAGCAGTACAAGTATTTGAGGGAGCTGGGAACAGAGGGTTAAAGAGATCGAGATAAATGAGAGAGATTGGGAGCAGGCTCCAGTGGAACATAACCTGTGGCACAAACTGGGTTGGGATTGAATTACCTTCTTCTGTGTTCTAATTGGTGACTCTTTCCCTGTCTAAGTGAGGAATCTGGGGCCTGTCTCTCTTTAACACAGTGGGGAGGTAGTGGAAGCAGATACGATAGTGATTTTTAAGGGGCGTCTGGACAAATACATGAATAGGATGGGAATGGAGGGATATGGTCCCTGGAAGGGTAGGGGGTTCTAGTTCAGATGGGCAGCATGGTCAGTGCAGGCTTGGAGGGCCAAAGGTCCTGTTCTTTGTTCTAACACAGGTTTATTCACAAAGCCTAGACTCCCTTTTCCTCCGTCCCACGTGTTAAGACTAATTCTGACATATGCATCCTCCCTTTCCACAACTGCTCTCACTTGCAACATGTTACTTCAGAAAGAACTCTTCAAAATGCAGCTAATGAAACAACAGTAAAACTTACTCCAACTTATAAATCAAAGAAAGGGTTTAATAAAGAAACTTCATTACTCCAAACTTGGGGCCTCACCCTGGGCCACTCCAAGCTCCCCACAATTCCACATAGTTCCTTATTTATAGTGAGTCAGTTGGTCAGCTGACTATTACATCACTCTGTGATTGGTTCCATGGTTTACTGGGTCAGCTGACCCTTACATCTTGTTCCCATTGGTCACATTACATCCAATACAAAGTTGTCACTGGTTACATTCTAACACAACACACTCTTCATTGTTGCTACAACATGAACACTGTATACCCTGTCTGGTGTTACAATTCACCCAGTGAGTCCGAGTTGCTGTGGCACCATCCACTGTTACATTCAGGTTGTAGTCTGGAGCTATGCATCGTGATGGTAAAGGCTTCAATTTCTCTCCATCACATCTCTCCCGCTCTTCCCACCCAGCACTGGCACATGTTGGGATGATTTGTAAGTCGACACTCAACATTTGGCACACACATTGCCTCAATGAATGCACCTTCCTTGACCATCAAGTACTGGCGTGGGGCTTGAACTCCTGGCACAGAGGCAGGGACACTGCCCAGTGTGCCACAGGATCTCCGTGTGGCCTGTGAAATCTGATGTCACTTTCAAAGGAGTCGGGGTAAGTCGGGAACAAGAAAGCCACTTGCGGCCCTGAGCAGTCCATTGACTTCCTGGAGAGCTTGTTAAGGAGCCTGTCTGCTGGAGAATTTAATCTTCATCAGTCTGGTTCGCGTTGCTGCCCTGTTATTGGACTTGTCAGGAGAGCAGCAGAAAGTTCATTTGATTTTATGGAGGAATGAATTTTGATGAGCCAATGACAGCCAGGGTGAGCACTCTACCTTCTCTGTGTTTGTATGGCTACTTTTCTCCAGTTCCCAACCCCAACCTTCAACATCCACCCCTCGATGTCTCACTTTATGAACCGTGCAATAGAATGGTTTGCTAAACATGAATAACTCAGCCCCTGACTCCCAAAATCTGTCCACCATCTACAAGGCACAGGTCAGGAGTTTGATGGAGTACTCTTCACTTACTCACACTGATAGTTCCCCTCCTAGTCACTCACCATCCTGACTTGGAAATATATCGGCCGTTCCTTCACTGTCGCTGGGTCAAAATCCTGAAACTACATCCCTAACAGCACGGTGGGTGTACCTACACCACATGGACTGCAGCGATTCAAGAAGGCAGCTCACCACCACCTTCTCAAGGGCAACCAGGGGCGGGCAATAAATGCTGATCTAGCCAGCGAATCCCACATCCCATGTATGAATAAAATCAGTCACCGGCCTGGTTATGAAAACTGAAGGCAGTTGTAATTAAAAACAGAAAATGCTGGATAAACTCAGCAGTTCTGCAGAAGGATCATGTAGATCCTTAACATTAACCCTGTTTCTCTCCACAGATACTGTCAGACCTGCTGAGTTTATCCAGCTTTTTCTGTTTTTTCAGATTTCCAGCACAAACAGCATTTGGCTTTTATTAGAAGGCAGCTGGAACTGATCTCTGAGTGACCACGGCAGTTTTCAGCTAGTGACTCCTGTTCGTTCCACAACAGAGCTTTCTCTGGACATGCCAGGTTCGTGGCTGAGTTGTGCCACCATGGTGGCACAGTGGGTTAACACTGCTGCCTCACAGCGCCAGGGTCCCGGGTTCAATTCCCGGCCTCGGGTCACTGTCTGTGTGGAGTTTGATGTGGAGATGCCGGCGTTGGACTGGGATGGGTGCAATAAGAAGTTTCACAACACCAGGTTAAAGTCCAACAGGTTTGTTTGGTAATGAGTGACTCGCCTGATGAAGGAGCAGTTCTCCAAAAGCTCGTGCTACCAAATAAACCTGTTGGACTTTAACTGATAGAGTCATAGAGGTTTACAGCATGGAAACAGCCCCTTCGGCCCAACTTGTCCATGCCGCCCATTTTTTTAAACCACTAAGCTAGTCCCAATTGCCCGTATTTGGCCCTCTAGACCCATCTTACCCATGTAACTGTCTAAACGCTTTTTAAAAGACAAAATTGTACCCGCCTCTACTACTGCCTGTGGCAGCTTGTTCCAGACACTCACCACCCTCTGCGTGAAAAAATTGCCCCTCTGGACCCTTTTGTATCTCTCCCCTCTCACCATAAACCTATACCCTCTAGTTTTAGACTCCCCTACCTTTGTGAGACTTCTTACTGTGTGGAGTTTGCACATTCTCCCCGTGTCTGCGTGGGTTTCCTCCGGGTGCTCCGGTTTCCTCCCACAGTCTGAAAGATGCACAGGTCAGGTTGATTGGCCGTGCTGAATGTGTGGGGTTCGGGCGATAGGGAGAGCCTGGGCAAAGTACTTTGTCAGAGAGTCGGTGCAGACTCTATGGGCCAAATGGCCTCCTTCTGCACAGTAGGGATTCTATGATTCTATGATCCTGGCCCGGGAGCAAAGCCATGCCTGATCAGTTTGAAAAGATGAGCTGCAAAGACAGAAAAGAAACAAGTGAGGATAAGGCTGCTCGTATTAAATTCCATGAGGTTTTGAGTGTAAACTAAACTATTCAGCACTCCTGCGTGATCTGGAAGGAACATCTGATGAAGCTACAGTCTTTACAAACAAAATGAAAGAGTGAGAGAGTGACAGCGCTACTGTTGAGACATCTGTCTCTTTTCTAAAATAACTTGCTTGACATGAAAGCATTGATAGACTTGGTCCCTGGAAGCCATTTAGATAGCTGCAGCTCACAGTGGTTTATAGATATCTCCCAGTGTGTGTGAATATTAAGCAGCTCTCAAAGCTTATACCTAGTACATTAACCAGACAGAAAGGAAGAGAAGCCTCCCTGATCTCCCCATATCTGCAACTTGATGGGAAAACGACAGACAAACTGCTGAAAAAATACCACCGTCACATCTTCATTTTAATTCATTGAAAGCAATTAAATTCCATGATTATCCAGTCTCCTTTATAATAGATTTACAAATCAAGTGACTTGTTCTGCTCATGGTTTGATGCATTGAGCATTATTCCAGACACCTTGTTTAATAGGACATGAGGAAGCTGGGCCCCATCTGTTGAAGACGCTTTCAGCTATGGTGTCTGGTGGCCACGCAGTTACAGAGTCTGGATGAGATCCAGAGGTTATTGGGTTCAACATCTCAGCAGAAGCTTTTTGTTCCGGAATGCTCGCCACCTCCCAGGATGGGTGCAACTCCAACACTTGATTGGCGCTCCATCCATAAACATTCACTCCCTCCACCCACCAATGCACAGCAGCAACAATGTGTACTGTCCACAAGATGCACTGCAGGAACTCACCAAGGCTCCTTAGATAGCACCTTCCAAACCTGGGACCTCTACCATCTAGAAGGACAAGGGCAGCAGTAGACATACGGGAACACCACTATCACTTGGAAATTTGCTTCTAAGTCACTCATCCTGACGAGGAAATATATCACCATTCCTTCACTGTCACAGGGTCAAATACCTGGAACTCCCTCCCTAACAGCACTGTGGGTGTACCTACACCACATGGACTGCAGCGGTTCAAGAAGGCAGCTCACCACCACCTTCTCAAGGGGCAACTTGGGATTGGCAACAAATACACCACACATAAATAAATAAATTAAACATATTGCTGAAAAGAGAAACACATTGTCAAAGCTTTTCACCTCGTACTCATCAGGAACAAACACAAGAACACCAAATTTCAAATGATGATAACAACTTATACAACAAGAAAAAAGTCATAATTGGTTGACAAGTTAACTCTGATTGGTGAAGATGTTGCCATGGGGGAGGTAATGTGCAATGTAGTCTCCCTAAGCTCATGAGTAATTCAAAAAAGGTGCCACGCCTGAACATGTTCCTTTTGTTTGCAGAGAGCGGGTTCCTGTGCATAAATGCAGATCACTTGTACCAAATTTATATGAGCCACATTCTCATAGAATCCCGACTGTCCATCAGGAGGCCATTTGGCCCATCGAGCCTGCACTGACTCTCAGGCAGAGCGTCTTACCCAGGCCCTATTCCAGTAACCCCATGTATTTACCCTGTTAAGCTATACACCATAAGACACTAAGGGGCAATTTAGTGTGAGCAATCAACCTAACCCGCACATCTTTGGACTGTGGGAGGAAGCCAGAGCACCCAGAAGATACCCACGCAGACACGGGGAGGATGTGCAAACTCCACACAGTCAGCCACGGCCAGAATTGGACCTGGCCTCCTGGTGCTGTGAGGCAGCAGTGTTAACCACTGTACCACTGTGCCGTCCTGACTGATTATCTTAAATTGGGTGTTTAGTGTAGCTATTAGCACACTCGGTGTTGTTCAGCAAGTGCTGCCCAGTCACAGAATCACATCTAGCAGCAGATCTTTTGTTGGGTTATGCAAGAACTGTGAGCAGTCCAGATGCTGAATGTTGCAATCCTGTCACGATGAGGTGCAGGATCTTGTTGTGAGTGAGAGCAGCTCGTACTAAGTGGGGAAAGGTCAGGGCATCATTCTTCGGTGTATATAAGAAGCAGTGTTCGCCTGGGGAGTCTGTGCCTGTGTTCTCTTGGGTTTGGTGAACAAACCAATAGTAAGGATGGACTGAATCCAGGTTCTTTGTTTCCTCAGGGAATGAATTCTAACAGATACTCTGCCCATTGTGACAACTGCTGGTTAATTTAATCAGCCAGTCACTGGAGTGTATGACCTAGTTATCTGCCTTCACATTGATCCTGAAACTGAACTTGACGGCAGCACCCTGTTAGTGGACAATAACATAGAACAGTACAGCACAGAACAGGCCCTTCGGCCCATGATGTTGTGCCGAGCTTTATCTGAAACCAAGATCAAGCTATCCCACTCCCTATCATCCTGGTGTGCTCCATGTGCCTATCCAATAACCGCTTAAATGTTCCTAAAGTGTCTGACTCCACTATCACTGCAGGCAGTCCATTCCACACCCCAACCACTTTCTGCGTAAAGAACCTCTGATATCCTTCCTGTATCTCCCACCACGAACCCTATAGTTATGCCCCCTTGTAATAGCTCCATCCACCCGAGGAAATAGTCTTTGAACGTTCACTCTATCTATCCCCTTCATCATTTTATAAACCTCTATTAAGTCTCCCCTCAGCCTCCTCCGCTCCAGAGAGAACAGCCCTAGCTCCCTCAACCTTTCCTCATAAGACCTACCCTCCAAACCAGGCAGCATCCTGGTAAATCTCCTCTGCACTCTTTCCAGCGCTTCCACATACTTCTTATAGTGAGGTGACCAGAACTGCACACAATATTCCAAATGTGGTCTCACCAAGGTCCTGTACAGTTGCAGCATAACCCCACGGCTCTTAAACTCCAACCCCCTGTTAATAAAAGCTAACACACTATAGGCCTTCTTCACAGCTCTATCCACTTGACTGGCAACCTTTAGAGATCTGTGGATATGAACCCCAAGATCTCTCTGTTCCTCCACAGTCTTCAGAACCCTACCTTTGACCCTGTAATCCACATTTAAATTAGTCCTACCAAAATGAATCACCTCACATTTATCAGGGTTAAACTCCATTTGCCATTTTTCAGCCCAGCTTTGCATCCTATCTATGTCTCTTTGCAGCCTACAACAGCCCTCCACCTCATCCACTACTCCACCAATCTTGGTGCCATCAGCAAATTTACTGATCCACCCTTCAGCCCCCTCCTCTAAGTCATTAATAAAAATCACAAAGAGCAGAGGACCAAGCACTGATCCCTGCGGCACTCCGCTAGCAACCTGCCTCCAATCCGAAAATTTTCCATCGACCACCACCCTCTGTCTTCGATCAGACAGCCAGTTACCGATCCAATCGGCCAACTTTCCCTCTATCCCACACCTCCTCACTTTCATCATAAGCCGACCATGGGGGACCTTATCAAACGCCTTACTAAAATCCAGGATGCCAATGCACTAACTCTCAGGATGCCAATGCACTTAACACCCAGCCTGACCTGTTGTTCCAATTATTGACGTACTTTGCCTTTCCGGGGTAATTTGACGTCGTCCGGGCACTTTCTGGGTCCGAAAGCAGTGGCCTTGGGCCCCTTTGTGAGTTTAGTCGATACACAGCCAACAATAATCCGACCAGGAGAGCCTTGTTAGACGGTTTTCTTAGTCCTGGGCTTGTGTTAACCTTGCAGAGGTCAGCAAATAAAATAAAGGCTAGCCGGTGAGGGCAGGCATGTCAGTAAACTCAGTGTGATGTGATGGGCCAAGATCCAAAGGGACGTCGATGACAATTGTACCAGAATGTCGCCAGCAGTGTTTAAGGGAAGGCAGGTGTCGTTCATGAGCACCAGTATGCATCCGATGGGCTGAATGGCCTCTGGTGTAAATCAATGCACTCAGTTTGGACAGGGAGCTGGTTCTTCCTTTCCTCCTGTGCCTCTCAGCACCTGGATCTCCCGATAATTGATAAGTTTGTTCTGTAATGGAGTACTTTCAGAGCTGGAACGAAGAGCTTGTCGTATGAGGAACGGTTGAGGACTCTGGGTCTGTACTCGTTGGAGTTTAGAAGGATGAGGGGGGGATCGTATTGAAACTTACAGGATACTGCGAGGCCTGGATAGAGTGGTCGTGGAGAGGATGTTTCCGCTAGTAGGAAAAACTAGAACCAGAGGGCACAACCTCAGGCTAAAGGGACGATCCTTTAAAACAGAGATGAGGAGGAATTTCTTCGGCCAGAGAGTGGTGAATCTGTGGAACTCTTTGCCGCAGAAGGCTGTGGAGGCCGGGTCATTGAGTGTCTTTAAGACAGAGATAGATAGGTTCTTGATTAATAAGGGGATAAGGGGTTATGGAGAAAAGGCAGGAGAATGGGGATGAGAAAAATATCAACCATGATTGAATGGCGGAGCAGACTTGATGGGCCGAGTGGCCTAATTCTGCTCCTATGTCTTATGGTCTTATGGAGAGGCTACACAGTGCTGCTGATATTTCCCAATGATTCACCAACTTGTTTGATCTCAGCTGAGTTAGTGTCACTGTCAAAATGATGAAGAGGAGAGAGCTATCTGAATGTAACTCTGACAATCAAAGTCCTAGGCTCAGATTCACTTCAGTGTCTGTACGCCACGCACACTGAGACACTCCCAGACACTCCACTGTTATGTCCTGACTAGTGAAAGACAGTTCCTGCGATCAGTGATGTTGAGGGGTTCTCTTCCCCTGCCTAAATACCGGAGAACCGGGTTGGGGGGATGCGGGTGGGGTGGTCTCAGAATAAAGGATCAGACATTCAGGACTGAGATGAGCACCCAAAAGTCTTCATTCAGAGGGCTGTGAATTCTGCTCCTTGGAGGGTTGTGGATGTCCTGTCATCGGGACTATTCAAAAGTGGGATGGATAGAGTTTTGGACAATTGAGGGATGCAGGGATAGAGCAGGAAAGTGGAGTAGAGTTTAAACTTCCACTGTGCTCTTACGGAATTAATGAACAGTTAATGAACAGAGATGAGGAGGAATTTCTTCAGCCAGAGAGTGGTGAATCTGTGGAACTCTTTGCCGCATAAGGCTGTGGAGGCGAGGTCACTGAGTGTCTTTAAGACAGAGATAGACAGGTTCTTGATTAATAAGGGGATTAAGGGTTATGGGGAAAAGGCAGGAGAATGGGGATGAGAAAAATACCAGCCATGATTGAATGGCGGAGCAGATGCGATGGGCCGAGTGGCCTAATTCTACTCCTATAGCCTATGGTCTTACAGTCTAACAACCTCTCGGGCTGAATAGTCCACTCCAATTCTGGGCAACACAGTGGATCAGTACTGAGGGAGTGCTGCACTGTCCGAGCGTTATACCATTGAACATTCAATAGGAGGGAATGCTACATTGTTAGAGGGGCTGTATTTCAGGTGGGACATTAAACTGATGATGCAACTTCCCCCCCTCAGGTGGTTGGAAAAGGCCTTGTGGTTCTATTTCAAAGCGTTCTGCCCAGTGTCCTGACCAATATCGACTCCCTCTTTCAGCATTGACAAAGAAAGATTCACTTTGGGTCACGGTGTTTTTGGGAGCTTCCTCTGCACAAACTGTCTGCTGCCTTCCTGAGAATGAAACCTCGGAGGAACAGGATTGGCTGGAAGGCAGATTGGGATGTCCTGCGATTGCGAAAGGTGCTTCAGAACTCCCAGGTCTTTCTCCTTTCACTGTGAGAGACAGAATAGTAAATTGAAGAGTCAGTGCTTTAAACAACATTAACTTCATACAGCAGGAATGTCATCTTTCATTGAGCAAAGCTGGGTTTGGTTCAGTGGATCAGCGTGCAGCAGCTCGGAGGGCGGGACACAAGACTTCAGTTGTGTTACCAGCGAGTCGTTAACGGTTTGAGATAGGGAGAGAACATATATCTTCCATTCTTCTGCTGAAACAGCATTACCCTTTCATGGTGTAAGCTTCCATCACAAGCTTTATTCAAAAGCCTATGCTAAATCTCCAGGAGTCAGATGCAGGAGAGGGACTGACGGGCCATTTAAAAAAAAATGATGCTTTTTTCACTTTGGGAAAAAAATCATTTTCATTAGGGTAATGAGCGTTTCAATTTACAGTCTGTCAATCACCCAATCAGATTAATAAATAAATAAATAATAAATAACACATCTTGATTGACTGTGGGGAGGTTTGGTGTGGCGGGGGAGCACGGGGACAGACACCACCCGGAGGAAACTCCCACGCAGACACACGGGGAGAACGCGCAGTCTCTTCACAGACCCGAGGCCGGAATGGAACCCGGGTCCCTGGCGCTGAGAGGCAGCAGTGCTAACCCACTGTGCCATCTGTGTGATTGGCAGGTGGGCAGAGTGGTGAAGAAGGCATTCGGCGTGCTTGGTTCCATCGGTCAGAACATTGAATACAGGAGATGGGCGGCACGGTAGCACAGTGGTTAGCACTGCTGCTTCACAGCTCCAGGGACCTGGGTTCGATTCCCGGCTCGGGTCACTGTCTGTGTGGAGTTTGCACATTCTCCTCGTGTCTGCGTGGGTTTCTTCCGGGTGCTCCGGTTTCCTCCCACAGTCCAAAGACGTGCGGGTTAGGTTGATTGGCCATGCTAAAATTGCCCCTTAGTGTCCTGAGATGCGTAGGTTAGAGGGATTAGCGGGTAAATATGTAGGGATATGGGGGTAGGGCCTGGGTGGGATTGTGGTCGGTGCAGACTCGATGGGTCGAATGGCCTCTTTCTGCACTGTAGGGTTTCTATGATTTCTATGATGTCTTGTTGAAGTTGTACAAGATATTGGTAAGGCCACACTTGGAATACTGTGTGCAATTCTGGTCAGCCTACTATAGAAAGGATATTATTAAACTAGAAAGAGTGCAGAAAGGATTTACTAGGATGCCACCGGGACTTGATGGATTGAGTTATAAGGAGAGGCTGAATAGACTGGGACTTTTTTCTCTGGAGCAGAGAAGGCTGAGGGGTGACCTTATAGAGATCTATAAAATAATGAGGGGCATAGATCAGCTAGATAGTCAATATCTTTTCCCAAAGGTAGGGGAGTCTAAAACTAGAGGGCTTCGGTTTAAGGTGAGAGGGGAGAGGTACAAAAGTGTCCAGAGGGGCAATTTTTCCACACAGAGGGTGGTGAGTGTCTGGAACAAGCTGCCAGAGGTAGTAGTCGAGGCGGGTACAATTTTATCTTTTAGAAAGCATTTAGTTACATGGGTACGATGGGTATAGAGGGATATGGGCCAAATGCGGGCAATTGGGACTAGCTTCGGGGTTTTAAAAAAAAAAATAAGGGCGGCATGGAAAAGTTGGGCCGAAGGGCCTGTTTCCATGCTGTAAACCTCTCTGACTCTATGACTTGTGGGGCAGGTTTGAGGAGATACACAGCCTCCTCGCAAAAATGACCGTTTATCGCAGTGAAGCTCAGTGTGTAACTATGCACCAAGTTCAACAGTCTTGACCCTCAGCTGATAAATGTAACTGCTGACAAAAATGTCAGTCGGAGAGAATCCTCGCGCCAACCTCTTTGTTTGCAAGCTGCTGTGTTGGCCGTGACAGTGATGTATTTTTAAATATATGGCACCATTTAATAGTAGGTGCTCCATAATATCAAGTGCCATTCCAAAGTAGATTCATATTCATGTAATTGAGACAACATAGCCCAAAGCAATTTTTCTTTATAATGAATATTTAATCAGGATGCTTTCTGCTCTTCTATGTATTCACTTGCATTGTGTTATCGCCCTGATACACATTGTCATTAGCTTGTTCTATTAATAGCAGAACGGGTTTGTATCCTTGTGATTGTTCGTTTTATGGTTTCTCATATTCCCATTGATCAGACACCAAGCTGTTTCCCGCAGAGTTTTGCAAATTAAAAATTTGGCCAAACTGATTGAGGGATGGTCACTGACTGCTGGCCTTGCTCACATCCCAAGAAGGAATGAAGATGAATGAATCAAAACTCATACAGGCAGAGTGTTTCCATTAGCCAGCCGCCCACTCACCCCAGCCTTTAAATACCTCTGGCCCAACAGCACCCAGGATTTACACCTCATTGGTTTGACCCAGAGAGACATCCAACACAAACCAATTAATCTACCGTGTCTTGGGCAGTGATTAGCACCAGTATAACGCACGGGTACAGTTAATACTGTGCAGCAAAGGAACTGTGGCTTAACCGAATGAACTGTTGACAACTCCATTAACCAACGGCACTCTGGCTGCTTTGGACACCAGCATTACAAAGTTTATTACAAAGGCCACAATGAGAGGTGTTGATCCTTAAAACTTGTCAGAACCCAAACCACACAAAGAACAAAGAACAGTACAGCACAGGAACAGGCCCTTCGGCCCTCCAAGCCCATGCTGATCACGTTGTCCTATCTACACCAACCGTTTATATCCGTCTATTGCCCGTTTGTTCATGTGTTTATCCAGATAAGTCTTAAATGTCGCAACATATCTGTCTCAACCACCTCACTTGGCCGTGCATTCCAGGCCCCCACCACCCTCTGTGTAAAAAACTTCCCCCGCACATCTCCACTGAGCCTTTCCCCCCTTATCTTGAACTTGTGCCCCCTTGTAATTGTCGTTTCTGCCCTGGGAAAAAAGCTTCCAACTGTTCAGCCTATCCACACCCCTCATAATTTTATAAACTTCTATCAGGTCTCCCCTCAGCCTCCGTCTTTCCAGGAAGAATAATCTCAGTTTCTCTAACCTCTCCTCATAGCTAATACCCTCCATACCAGGCAACATCCTGGTAAACCTTTTCTGTACCCTCTCCAAAGCCTCCACGTCCTTCTGGTAGTGTGGCGACCAGAATTGGACACAGTATTCCAAATGTGGCCAAACCAACGTTTTATATAACTGTAACATAATTTGCCAACTTTTATACTCGATGCCCCAGCCGATGTCATATGCTTTCTTCACCACCTTTTCCACCTGTGCTGCCACTTTTAAGGATCTGTGGACCTGTACTCCCAGATCTCTGTGGTGAACCATCGTTGGTTACCACTGGGGGTTGTTCTTATGTTACTGTTGGGTTAGGGTGTTGTCACTGTGGGGGTTGTACAATGTTGTTGGGTTAGGGTGTTTACCTGTTGTAAATGTTATTATGGCACATCCCGGTGGGGCCCCGCCTCCGGAGGAGAGGTATAAGACCCTCTGCTCCGGCAGGACCCCTTCAGTCTGAACTGGTGTATTCGTGTTAGTTAGTTCCATTGTTTGACAATAAAAGCCTTCAATACTGAAGCCTTGTTCCACGTGCTTGATTGTCGCGCATCAATTTTATTGTCAAACAGAAAACTCTCAGCTGTACAAAAAAAAAGAGTATGGAACAGATCTTGAAACCAGATCGTCTGGCGTTGGACCCACGTGCGGTCGGTGCCGCTAACACCTTCGACCACTGGTGGAAGTGTTTCGAAGACTACCTGGCTGCCTCTGTAGCTATTACTACAGACAGCGACAAACTCCAAGTCCTCCATGCAAGGGTAAGCGACACGATTTATCTCGCGATTCGTGCGGCTACCCGAGGGCCATCGAGCTCTTGAAGAAACGATACACGAAACCACCCAACGAGATACACGCTCGTTACCTCCTCGCTACACGACGTCGGCAGTCGGGCGAAACCATGGAGGACTACGCCAATGAGCTCCTGCAGCTTGCCAGGGGTTGCGATTGTAATGACGTATCAGCCGAACAATACATGTATGACCTCGCCCGAGATGCGTTCGTAGCAGGGGTAGGGTCCTCGTACATCCGGCTTAAATTACTGGAAAAGGGGAACCTCGACTTGACCCAAGCGATGGAGATGGCTGAGATGCTGGAAGCGGCATCGAAAAGCTTGTCGCTGTACCCCGAGGACCACGTGGAGTCAACGTGGCAAGAGCAAGTTCAACTCCCTCCTCGCCCCGCAAACTCGCGCTCCCAGATCGATCCGACGACGGCGGCAGCTCCAGGCGGCCAGCGATGCTATTTTTGCGGTGGGGCCAAGCATCCACGGCAACAGTGTCCGGCAAGAACGGCAATCTGCAGCCAGTGCGGTAGAAAAGGCCACTACGGTAAAGTTTGCAGGTCGAAGTCCAAAAACGGCAGTGCAGCTTGTAACCCTCCAGAACGGAGACAATCTCCTTCGGCGTCGCAGTACCCACGAGGTCCGACCACGTGCGAATCCAGGACGGCGCCATCGTGGCTGACGGAGGAGGAGGAAGACCACCAAGAGTTGCTGCGTTTGGCGCCCTCGCCCACGTGCGATTCATGGGGGCGGCCATCATGGTCCACGACGACTAGGAGCAACCAGCAGGGGTCCTCAGCATCAACATCGGCGGCATGCAGTGACGCCCAGGGGCCAACGGTGGCGTCGATCTCCCTGGACCAGACTAAGCACCACAGGCTTGAGAATTCAATGATGGATATCAAGGTAAATGGTCGAACTGTGAATTGTCTGTTTGACAGTGGGAGCACCGAGAGTTTCATACACCCTGACACTGCTAAAAGGTGTGGACTCTGGGTTCTCCCTGCCAAGCAGACAATTTCCATGGCATCACGGTCCCGGTCTGTACCGATCCAAGGACGATGTATGGTAACTCTAGAGGTACAGGGCACAATTTACGAGCAATACAGGCTCCTTGTGTTACCTCACCTTTGTGCGCCAATTCTCCTCGGACTAAATTTTATGGTCCACATGAAGAGTGTGATCCTACAGTACGGTGGGCCACTCCCTTCACTGGCAGTAGGGAACCAGCCGCAGCCTCCAAATTGCCCAAAGCGCCCCGCATGCAATCTTTCCACTCTGAAAATCACTACACCATCCCTATTTAAGAATCTGGTACCAGGCTGCAAGCCCATCGCTACTAAAAGTAGGCGTTACAGCGCTGAAGACCGGATCTTTATTAGATCTGAGGTTCAGCGGCTCCTGAAGGAAGGGATCATACAGGCCAGTGCTAGTCCGTGGAGAGCGCAGGTCGTGGTAGTCAAAAGCGGGAACAAACCTCGGATGGTCATCGACTACAGTCAGACCATTAACCGTTATACGCAGCTGGATGCGTATCCTCTCCCGCGCATTTCTGATATGGTCAATCAGATTGCGCAGTACCGAGTGTTCTCTACCATAGACCTTAGGTCCGCCTACCATCAACTCCCCATCCGCCCAGAGGACCGACAATATACGGCTTTTGAGGCGGATGGTCGTCTATACCATTTCCTCAGGGTTCCATTTGGTGTCACCAATGGGGTCTCGGTCTTCCAGCGTGCTATGGACCGAATGGTGGACCAGAACGGGTTGCGGGCTACCTTCCCGTACCTGGATAACGTCACCATCTGCGGCCACGACCAGCAGGACCATGACACGAATCTCCAACGCTTTCTGCGCACCGCATCTCGCCTGAATCTGACCTATAACAGGGAGAAGTGCGTATTCCGTACGCGCAGGTTAGCCATCCTTGGATACGTGGTGGAAAACGGGGTCATTGGCCCTGATCCAGACCGTATGCGCCCCCTTACTGAACTTCCCTTGCCCGCTAGCACGAAAGCACTGAGGAGATGCCTCGGGTTCTTTTCGTACTATGCGCAGTGGGTCCCCAACTACGCGGACAAAGCTCGTCCGCTCATCAAGTCCACGACCTTCCCACTTACGCCGGAGGCCCAATTGGCCTTCAAGGCTTTGAAAAGCGACATTTCGAAAGCAATGATGCACGTGGTGGATGAATCCATCCCTTTCCAGGTGGAGAGTGATGCATCTGATTTCGCCCTAGCCGCCACACTAAACCAGGCAGGCAGGCCCGTCGCGTTCTTTTCCTGCACCCTTCAAGGCCCCGAAATTCCGCACTCAGCGGTGGAGAAGGAGGCTCAGGCCATTGTGGAGGCAGTCAGACACTGGCGCCATTACCTGGCGGGGAAGAGGTTCACTCTGATCACGGATCAACGATCCGTGGCGTTTATGTTCAGCAACACGCAGAGGGGCAAGATCAAGAACGATAACATCTTGCGGTGGAGAATTGAGCTCTCCACCTATAATTACGATATTATGTATCGTCCAGGGAAGCTCAATGAGCCCTCGGATGCCCTCTCGCGCGGAACATGCGCCATCATGCAGGAGGACCGCTTGAAGGCCCTCCACAATGACCTGTGTCATCCTGGAGTCACCCGACTCTACCATTTCGTCAAAGCCCGCAACCTGCCCTACTCGGTGGAGGATGTCAGGTCAGTGACGAGAAGCTGTCGGATTTGCGCAGAATGCAAACCACACTTTTATCGACCAGACCGGGCACAATTGGTCAAGGCCACTCGCCCTTTTGAGAGGCTGAGTGTGGATTTTAAGGGCCCCCTTCCCTCAACGGACCGGAACGTCTATTTCCTCAACATAATAGACGAGTACTCCCGGTTCCCGTTTGTTTTCCCCTGTGCGGACACGTCGACTGCCACCGTCATTAAGGCATTCAGTGAGCTTTTTACCCTGTTCGGGTACCCCTGCTACATTCATAGCGACAGGGGCTCGTCGTTCATGAGCAACGACTTGAGGCAATTCCTGCTCTCATTCGGGATTGCCTCTAGTAGAACCACGAGCTACAACCCTAGGGGTAACGGACAGGTGGAAAGGGAGAATGCTACAGTCTGGAAGGCTGTCCTACTGGCACTGAAATCCAGGGGCCTTCCAGTCTCCCGTTGGCAGGAGGTCCTTCCAAATGCGCTCCATTCTATCCGCTCCCTCCTGTGTACGGCAACCAATGCTACTCCCCACGAGAGGATGTTCTCATTCCCTCGGAAGTCGTCCTCGGGGATCTCATTACCAGCCTGGTTGACGTACCCAGGACCCGTCCTTCTGCGGCGACATGTGAGGGCTCGCAGGTCCGACCCCTTGGTCGAACCGGTCCAACTCCTCCACGCCAACCCTCAGTATGCCTATGTGGCATATCCTGACGGGCGAGAGGATACTGTCTCCATTCGAGACCTGGCGCCCGCAGGGGACGTAGCAACTCCGGTCGCTCCCATACCCCCTGTCACGAATCCCCAACTACTCATTTCTTCCCCAGACGTGGCGCGGTCAGCACCGGGACCAGTGCATAACAGTTATACTCCCATGTACAGCTTGCCTGAGACTCGGAGATCGGCGCCACCACCGAAGGTTCCAGGATCCCCTGCACCATCGCCTCACCAGGGCCAACCGGCCCGGGAGTCCTTGAGGGGACAGCCGGACGTTGTTTTGGAGAGAACGCCACCGCAAGCACCTGCTCCAGTTTCGCAACCGGTGTTGAGGAGATCACAGCGACGGTGCAGTCCTCCAGACCGTCTGGACTTGTGAATTTTGTACATATGACCTGTTTTTTTTTGCGCCCCGCCGGCCTTTGTTTTTAAAGGAGGGGTGAATGTGGTGAACCATCGTTGGTTACCACTGGGGGTTGTTCTTATGTTACTGTTGGGTTAGGGTGTTGTCACTGTGGGGGTTGTACAATGTTGTTGGGTTAGGGTGTTTACCTGTTGTAAATGTTATTATGGCACATCCCGGTGGGGCCCCGCCTCCGGAGGAGAGGTATAAGACCCTCTGCTCCGGCAGGACCCCTTCAGTCTGAACTGGTGTATTCGTGTTAGTTAGTTCCATTGTTTGACAATAAAAGCCTTCAATACTGAAGCCTTGTTCCACGTGCTTGATTGTCGCGCATCAATCTCTCTGTGTGTCTGTGTTCCTAATGGTTCTGCCATTTATTGTATAGCTCCCACCTGAATTGGATCTACCAAAATGCATCACCTCGCATTTGTCTGGATTAAATTCCATCTGCCATTTTTCTGCCCAATTTTCCAACCTATCTGTATCCTGCTGTATTCTCTGACAATCTTCATCAGTATCCACAACTCCGCCAATCTTAGTATCATCCGCAAACTTGCTAATCAGACCAGCTACGTCTTCTTCTAAGTCATTTATATAGATTACAAACAGCCGAGGTCCCAGCACTGATCCCTACGGAACACCACTGGTTACAGACCTCCATTCAGAAAAACACCCTTCCACCGCTACCCTCTGTGTCCCACGGCCCAGCCAGTTCTGAATCTATCTAGCTAGTTCACCGCTGATCCCGTGAGATTTAATCTTTTGCACCAGCCTGCCATAAGGGACCTTGTCTAATGCCTCACTGAAGTCCATGTAGACAACATCCACTGCCCTACCCTCATCAATCTCAACACTGCGGAGCGCTTGCATAGGAAGAGATGATGGAGCTGATGGATGTGGCACTAACCTGTCTTCCAGTTCCTCCAATGCCCTGTCCAAGTGTTCATCACCTCACCATTTCACCAAATATTTCCTTTCTTAAAGCTTCTTTGAAAAGGCCCTTTAGAAAATCCATTGACAAATTAAATGAACATTTGCCAGTGGGACGTCATTTTAGACAGACTTCCTTCTCTATGAACGGTATGCTTTGTCTGTGTAGCGCGCAAGAAACAATACTTTTCACTGTATGTTAATACATGTGACAATAATAAATCAAATCAAATCAAAATGAACGTCTTGTCATTAAGCATTCTTTGGGGAGATGGGTTTGGGTGCATAAGCACATCGGAAAGTTGTTGATACCAGGATGAATGTTAGAATAGTTTAATTTTGACGATTATATGGTTATATCTCAAGGCTTTTACCACAGTCGCGCACCAGAGAACTGAGGCCCTTACAGTTGGTCTTTTTTTGAGCTGCATCAGTGTACAAGAAGTTGTGTCTTTGCGCATGTCACCAGGTCAATGAGACTGAATCGTGTGGTCCTTCACTGGACTCAGCAGTCACTCCTTGACTGGGGAGTCGGTTTAGCTCAGTTAACTGGACAGCTGGTTCATGATGCAGAGTCAACGCCAACAGCCTGGCTTCAATTCCCGTGCTGGCTGCGGTTATTCGTGAAGGCCCCGCTATCTCAACCTTGCCTCTCGCCTGAGGGGTGGTGATCCTCAGGTTAGATCACCAGCAGTCAGCTCTTTCCCTCAAAGGAGAGGGCAGCCTGTGGTCATCTGGAACTGTGGTGACTTTACGTTTTACCCTTGTGTCACCATTGTCAAAACTCAGGAAGCCTAACTAAGAACAAGGAACAAAGAACAGTACAGCACAGGAACAGGCCCTTTGGCCCTCCAAGCCTGTGCAGATCATGATGCCCTAACTAAAAAATCCTTCTGCCCTTACTCGGTCCGTATCCCTCTATTCCCTCCCTATTCCTGTACCCATCCAGAGCCTCTTAAATGTTGTTAATGTGCCTGCTTCCACCACCTCCTCTGGCAGCGGGTTCCAGGCACCCACCACTCTCTGCGTGAAAAACATCCCCCGCACATCTCCCTTAAACTTTCCCCCTCTCACCTTGACCCTGTGTCCCCTTGTAATTAACACTTCCACCCTGGGGAAAAACTTCTGACTATCCACTTTGTGCCTGGACCTCTACCCAGGTCTCCCCTCAGCCTCTGTCTTTCCAGTGAAAACAATCCCAGTTCAACCTCTCCTCATAGTCGACACCCTCGAGACCAGGCAACATCCTGGTGAAGCTTCTTTACACTCTCTCCAAAGTTTCCATGTCCTTCTGCTAGTGTGGTGACCAGAACTGCATGCAATACTCCAAATGCAGCCTAACCAAGGTCTTATTTGGCTGCAAATGATTTGTCAGTGCCCCGGCTGATGAAGGTAAGCATGCCATATGCCTTCTTAATCACCTTGGCCACCTGTGTTGCCACTTTTAGGGAACTGTGGACCTGCACACCCAGATCCCTCTGTATGTTAATGTTCCTCAGGGTTCTGCCATTTACAGTATAATTCACACCTAAATTTGATCCTCCAAAATGCATCACCTCGCATTTGTGTGGATTAAACTCCATTTGCCATTTCTGTGCCCAAGCCTACAATCTATCTCTATCCTGTTGTATCCTCTGACAATCCCGGCACTATCAGCAACTCCACCAATCTCCGTGTCATCCACAAACTTACTAATCAGACCCCCTATATTTTCCTCCAGATCATTTATATATATTACAAACAGCAGAGGTACCAGCATTGATCCCTGCGGAACACCACGAGCTACAGATCTCCATTCTGAAAAACACCCTTCCACCGCTACTCTCTGTCTTCTATAACCAAGTAAGAAGTCTAACAACACCAGGTTAAAGTCCAACAGCATGCTCCGAAAGCTAGTGGCGCTTCTATAACCACGCCAGTTCTGTATCCGTCTAGCCAACCCACCCCGAATCCCATGTGATTTTAGTCTTTGTACCAGTCTGCCATGTGGGACCTTGTCAAATCCTTACTAAAGTCCATATAAACTGCATCCACAGCCCTTCCCTCATCAATGATCTTTGTCACCTCTTCAAAAAACTCAATCAAGTTGGTGAGACATGACCTTCCCCGTACAAAACCATGCTGCCTGTCACTAACTAGTCCATTTTCCCCCAAAGGTACAGATATCCTGTCCCTCAGTAACTTCTCCAAAAGCTTCCCCGCCACTGACGTCAGGCTCACCGGCCTATAATTTGTTGGATTATCCCTGCTTCCTTTCTTAAACAAGGGAACAACGTTGGCTATTCTCCAATCCTCTGGAACCTCGCCTGTGATCAAAGAGGATGTGAAGATATCTGTTAAGGCCCCAGCTATTTCTCCCTTTACCTCCCGCAGTAACCTGGGATCGATCCCATCTGGCCCCGGGGACTTGTCTGTCTTAATGCAATTTAGGATACTCAACACTTCCTCCTTCGGTATATTGACATTCTCTAGAACGTCCACACACCTATCCCTGACCTCTACATCCATCATGTCCTTCTCCTTGGTGAATACCAATACAAAGTACTCATTAAGGATCTCAGAGGAAAGGAACTTTGTTTATGACAGAATGCAAAATAAAACCACTACCATGATGTACACGCACTAGTCCCTGCCTGGGACTACAGTTCAGCAGGCCCAGTCCTGGGCCTGCCTTATAAAAGGTTCAGGTAATGAGGTCCAGCTGAGCAGGCCACTGCCTGTTACCAGGGGAACTCATACTCAATGAGCCCCACAGGGAGACAATCCATGATTCCTATGGACTTGGTCGGGGTTATCACAACCATCCTTCTCCCCCTCGAGCACGCAGCCAAACCATTCCATCAACTACAAAACAATGGGAAAGAAAGCCTGCTGGTGTTAACTTATTTTTGATGGAGCAATGTCAGCTTGGTCTGCATGGATGACACCAGAATTACTGGAACCAATTCAGGTTTGTGTGTCTGCTCCAGCAGCCAGTTCTCCGCTCTGATGACAGATCTCACTCCATATACTTACCAGGGTTTCACTCAACAGCCATTCTGTCCAAGACCTTATTTTTAATTGCAGATTTATCTCAGCTGAACCCACATTAATTAAATGTACTGCCAAACGCGATGAGACACAGCTTGGAAAATGATGTTCAAATCTTCGGCTAATTACATGAGTGTGTTTCACCAATGCTCGCCATCAGGAGGACTGAGTCATCATTTCATAATGGTTCCAAAGGGAAAATATTTACAGGGTTATTGAGAAAGATCAGGGGAATGGATGGTTCGAGATAATGGGCAGAATGGCCTCCTTCCCACTCCGGATCATTCTATGGTTCTGCCGTTGAGTGACTGATTGTTATGTCTGCTGATTGGTTACTGCTCTGGTTTAGACAAAACCGACACTCACTGACTGACTCAAGGGGCAGAATTGTGCCAAGCCCTCGCCGAAGGGTTCGGAGGCAGGCGAGGCAATGTCCGAGGTTGGGCAATGTGGATTCACGCTGGCATGAATTTACAGCCCATGCCACGGAGGGTCAGGAAGCCCACCGGAGGCCAGAGTGAAGCTTGTCCCGCCAATGGGATGCAGATGGAGGCCCAAGAGCAGCACCTCCCCCCCCCCCCCCCCGCCACCCCCCCACCCACCCCTCCCCGCAACTCGCCCGTGCTAGGTTCCCCTCAATGCCGGCAGAACAACATGGCGCGCAGATGTCAGGACTCACCTGAATGGTGCCTGGGGCTGCCTCCAGGGTTCACGATGGAGGGCCCAGACCACAATTCTGGGACCCTAGAACACCGCAGCAGTGGGTCACAGGTACTTCCGCGGACGTTCCTTCCAGATTAGGTGTCCCGGAGGAGGGTCCATCCCCCAGCCTCAGGATATTCCTGAAGATCCATCCTGGTTCTCGGGGGTCTTGACTGGTTGAAGAAAGAGAAGCAAAGGATTGGGGAACGGGGTGGGGGAGGGTTTCTACTCAGCAGCAACTGCCTGAAGCTTTGTCAGTGTTATTGTGTGTAATTGTGGGTCAGTTTGTGCCCGCTCTGTGCTTCCTGACACCATTTGGAAGAGCAGCTTGGACCAGTTTTGTGTTGTCTGTCCCAGCGAACCAAGCGTAGTAACTCAGTGTCCAAACTGAGCACTGACACCCTACCCCTGTGGGGAATGACAACGGCCCTTCCCTCAATATCCAACTAGCTCTAAACAGCTCTTTCAGGAATCCATCTATTGCCAACATTGCCTTTCTAACTTCTTTCAAAGCTCCTTTGTCAACACGTGACGCCATTTTCAATGACTGCATTCTGCTTCGAACACTGTACATAGATCTTCAAGAGGTGCAGCACAGATTGTTACTGGGGCTAAAAGGATTATTTCCTTGTTATATATTCCTACTCCTCCAGGGACCTTGTCCAATGAGGGCATTAGTGACCATGGAGTTCCATTGGATTGGTCCATCATAATGCAGTGGTTTGCCGTTGCTTTCTGCAGTATTGCCTTCCTAGGAAGCTCACTCGCTCCTCCCGCCTGCCGTCAGGCGGATCGGAAAGATTTACAGCCAATAATCAAACTGTTTGGCCACGCCAGGGACACATTTTCCATGGCCATCAAGTCCCAGAGTGGGACTCGAATCCAGAGCTTCTGGCCCAGGGGGATGCAATCCACTGCACCACAGGACCTCCCTGAGGGCAGATTAAGGGCAGGTTTATTGGAGATGTTTAAGGTGGTCGGAGGATTTAAGAGGGTGTAAATAAGAACATAAGAACTAGGAGCAGGAGTAGGCCATCTGGCCCCTCGAGCCTGCTCCGCCATTCAATAAGATCATGGCTGATCTTTTCGTGGACTCAGCTCCACTTACCCGCCCGCTCACCACAACCCTTAATTCCTTTACTGTTCAAAAATGTATCTATCCTTGCCTTTAAAAACATTCAATGAGGTAGCCTCAATTGCTTCACTGGGCAGGGAATTCCACAGATTCACAACCCTTTGTGTGAAGAAGTTCCTCCTCAACTCAGTCCTAAATCTGCTTCCCCTTATTTTGAGGCTATGCCCCCTAGTTCTAGTTTCACCCGCCAGTGGAAACAACTTCCCTGCTTCTATCTTATCTATTCCCTTCATAATCTTATATGTTTCTATAAGATCTCCCCTCATTCTTCTGAATTCCAATGAGTATAGCCCCAGTCTACTCAGTCTCTCCTCATAAGCCACAGAGAAATTATCTTCCCTGGTGGGTATGATCCGGACTAATTCAGACTGGGCTACAGGTGATGTCAAGGGAGCACTTCTTCACACACAGAGCAGTGGGAATCTGGAAACCATTCCCCCAGAAAAGCTGGTGAGGCTGGGGGCTTGATTAAAAGTACACCACTGAGAGAGAGAGACAGACGTCGGTCGGGTGAGGGTACTGAGGAGTGAGGGAGCCTGGGCGGGGAGGTGGATAAGGCACGGGTTAGCCATTGGTGAAACAGGCGGGGGGGGGGGGTTGAATAGCCTGGGAATACCCAGACGTTGGGAAGCAATTGCCATCACTTTCAAATCATTACCCCGCACCCGCCCCCCCCCCGTTCTCTGAAACCGCTCCCTCCACCAACCCCTCCGCCCACCACAACCCCAAACCAACACCAGAACTACAAGCTTGAAAGCTGATCCAAACGGATACATTGATGACCATTTAACTCTGATAAATGAAGCTTTACGACAATCACAACCCAATGTGACCGCAGCAAAGACGCAGCAGTGGAGAAGTAATCAATCACTCCAAGCACAAGAGCTGGAAATGAGAACCTAAAATCCAAAGGGCAATGAGGGGACACATTCCCCAAACCATTCGGGATCGTGGGGTGACACGGTGGCACAGTGGTTAGCACTGTTGCCTCACAGCGTCAGGAACCCGGGTTCGATTCCCGGCTTGGGTCACTGTCTGTGTGGCGTCTGTACATTCTCCCCGTGTCTGCGTGGGTTTCCTCCGGGTGCTCCGGGTTTCCTCCCACACTCCAAAGATGTGCGGGTTAGGTGGATTGGCCATGCTAAATTGACCCTTAGTGTCCAAAGATGTGCGGGTTAGGTTGGTTGGCCGTGCTAAATTGCCCCTTAGTGCCCAAAGATAAAACACAGAAACACAGAAACCCTACAGTACAGAAATAGGCCATTCGGCCCATCGAGTCTGCACCGACCACAATCCCACCCAGGCCCTACCCCCATATCCCTACATATTTTACCCACTAATCCCTCTAATCTACGCATCCCAGGACACTAAGGGGCAATTTTTTGGCATGGCCAATCAACCTAACCAGCACATCTTTGGACTGTGGGAGGAAACCGGAGCAGCCGGAGGAAACCCACGCAGACACGAGGAGAATGTGCAAACTCCACACAGACAGTGACTCAAGCCGGGAATCGAACCCAGGTCCCTGGAGCTGTGAAGCAGCAGTGCAAACCACTGTGCTACCGTGCCGCCCAGATGTGCGGGTTAGGTGGATTGGCTATGCTAAATTGCCTCTTAGTGTCCAAAGATGTGCGGGTTAGGGTGGATTGGCCGTGCTAAATTGCCCCTTAGTGTCAGGGGGACTAGCTAGGGTAAATGCAGGGGGTATTGGGGATAGGGCCTGGGTGGGATTGTGGTTGGTGCAGACTCGATGGGCTGAATGGCCTCCTTCTGCACTGTAGGATTGAGCAGTTGGTTCATGGCGGAGCTTCCCTCCCCCACTGAAAACCCGGGAATTTTCTTTAACGCGTGCTCGCTCGGTAATTATGTCAGATTTATTATTTACTCTCAGAGTTCACAGGGGGTGCTGTAATATTGTCAGTATAAATCCTGTGGATTTTTTGTTTTATCGCAGAGTAGGTCATAAGAAAGTTAATACAGAATAAAGAATAAGCCTGCCAGGATGAGAAAACTGCTCAAAAAATAATAAAACATGTGTAAAGATGTCGGGCACTGCAACAGAACTCCACATTTTTATCAATAGCTGCTCTTAAACTGCAAGAGATTAATGAATTCCAGAGTTTAACTACACTTGGAAGTGTGAAATAATGTGTACCCTTCAGGGAACAATGCATATCAGCTCAAATTAAAATACCATTCTCTTCCAGAAATGTGTTTATATTTACAGCTAATCATGGATAAAGTCTTGCAAGGAAATGCTTGTGATTTTAATCTAAAACAAAGCAATCTTCTTGAATTGTACCCCACCCACCACCTTACTCCCCCGCCACCAGTGGCTGCGGCCTGTCCTACCTACAA
Source organism: Mustelus asterias (assembly GCF_964213995.1). Lineage (NCBI taxonomy): Eukaryota > Metazoa > Chordata > Chondrichthyes > Carcharhiniformes > Triakidae > Mustelus > Mustelus asterias. The sequence continues at coordinate 73,862,592 of NC_135822.1, forward strand.
GACATCAGCTCCTTAACCCGCAACCTCAGCCACCTGGAATCAGGAAAAGAGCAGCAGATACCTGGGAATGTCACAACCTGCAAGATCTCCTCCAAGTCGTCACGGTGGCACAGTGGTTAGCACTGCTGCCTCACAGTGCCAGGGTACCTGGGTTCGATTCCCGGCTTGGGTCACTGTCAGTGTGGAGTTTGCACATTCTCCCCATGTTTGCGTGGGTTTCTTCCGGGTGCTCCGGTTTCCTCCCACAGTCCGAAAGACGTGCTGGTTAGGGTGCATTGACCATGCTAAGTTCTCCCTCAGTGTAACCCGAACAGGCGCCGGAGTGTGGCGACGAGGGGAATTTCACAGTAACTTCATTGCAGTGTTAATGTAAGCCTTACTTGTGACTAATAAATAAACTTTTAAGTCACTCACCATCCCGACTTGGAAACGTATCTCTGTTTCTTCACTGTCGCTGGGTCAAAATCTCCCTCACAGCACCAACACCAACACCAGCGATTCAAGAAGGCAGCTCACCACCACCTTCTTGGGGCAACTAGGGATGGGCAATAAGCACCAGCCTAGCCAACGAGTGAATAACTAAACATATTTCTGTGTTCCTGAGTGAATTTTGATGCTTGTTGCCCTCACTTTTGATCCCCAGAACCAACAGTGTAGTTTGGATACGCTGTGTGGTTAAATGAAGATACTCTGGCCTGAAATCAACTTTTCATTTCTTCACTGATTGGAATTGAGGAAGTGCCCTGGATGGAGCTGAGGGATTTATTTTCCATGTGATATATTTTGCACAAAGTTAGACGAGGTTGATGAGATCAGTATGACCCCCCCAAAAAAAATTCTTTATCATCAGCAGATGTCCAGCAGCCTTGCGCACTCGCATTGCGGCATTGGGGTTCAGCTGGGTTGGCCTGGCATGAGCGTGGACTGTCCCTTTAAGGCCCTGGCTGAACTATTCCCTTTGGAAAAACATTGCACGACCCTCACGTGACACTAACTCCTCTGCGAGGCGCTGTAGTGTGGAGAAACTGTCCCCAATCAACTCCTTCAGACGGACTTTCAACTTAAGCTGCATCGTGAATTTCAAATAAGGCCGGACTTGTCTATTTTATACGTGGATCGAGGTATGCTTCACCTTCAGGCCCTTTATTGTTCAGTTCGATAATATTGTTGTCGAATAACCAACTTTTCTCCAGGCATCTCCGGTCATCTGCAGCAAATATTCAGCATCTTTCTTTCCACGCATCTTTCAAAGGAACAGTTTTAACCTCAGATTGAGTCGTGCCGGCCGTGGCTCAGTGAAGGTTCAAGTTCCACTCGAGAGAGACTGTAGACTGACATTCTCAATGCAGGGCTGAGGGAGTGCTGCGCTGCCAGAGGTGCTGCTTTTCAGACCAGACAATAAAACCAATCTGCCCTCTGTCAAAGATGTTGCGGCATGAACTTTGGAGGAGAGCAGAGGGTCGCCCCAGACAACATTCATCCTGCTGTCGGAGTCCAGAAAAACACATTGCCTGATTTTTAATCACACCACTGTGCATGGGATCTTGCTCTGCACAATATGGTCGTTGACATTGCAGCAGTGACTACATTCCGAAAGAACATCATTGGCGTGCAAAGGGCTTTGGGACATCTTGTGGTTGTGAAAGGCGGGATAGGAATGCAGGAGCTTCCTTGTAAACCCACCAGCCGGTCAGGAAATTGGTGGAATCGGATGGAACGCTGCTCTTCCAACTGCCCATAAGACATAGGAGCAGAATGAGGCCACTCGGCCCATCGAGTCTGCTCCCCCATTCAATCATGGCTGATATTTTTCTCATCCCCATTCTCCTGCCTTTTCCCCGTAACCCCTGATCCCCTTATTAATCAAGAACCTATCTATCACTGTCTTAAAGACACTCAATGACCTGGCCTCCACCGCCTTCTGCAGCAAAGAGTTCCACAGATTCACCACTCTCTGGCTGAAGAAATTCCTCCTCATCTCTGTTTTAAAGGATCGTCCCTTTAGCCTGAGATTGTGCCCTCTGGTTCTAGTTTTGCCTACTAGTGGAAACATCCTCTCCACGTCCACTCTATCCAGGCCTCGCAGAATCCTGTAAGTTTCAATAAGATCCCCCCTCATCCTTCTAAACTCCAATGAGTACAGACCCAGAGTCCTCAACCGTTCCTCATACGACAAGCTCTTCATTCCAGGGATCATTCTTGTGAACCTCCTCTGGATCCTTTCCAAGGCCAGCACATCCTTCCTTAGATATGGGTCCCAAAACTGCTGACAATACTCCAAATGGGGTCTGACCAGAGCCTTATACAGCTTCAGAAGTGCCCGGCTTCACTGTGCGCGGCAGACACTCAGAGGAGCGGCCTGCGAAACCTGCCTCCTGCCCGACTCTGAGAGCTAGCTTATAAACCCCCCCCCTTCATGCCTCCAACACCCTGCTACCTGTCATCTTTTATTTGTCACATTTTTACCTCAACTGCTATTCCATGATGAATTCTGACATCCGCCTACGTACCGAGCTGCCCAGGTTCAATTTATCACACTGTAATCATAGTATGCCAGTGGAATGTGTGCATTAATGCAATGTTCAAATCCGACTGGAACAATATCTCCCCCAACCGATTGGAAATAGTGCAACGTTATAATTACAGACCAGTCCAGTACTGTAGTTACTTTATGTTCCCAAGTCCTCACTCCTCTCTGCAAAATCATCTAGGATTGGGGCTGTAATATATCTAACAGCAGCCCCTGTGATTCTGGAACTGGCCAGAAGAAATTTCAGTCAAACATGCTGTGGACAGAGAAAGATTTGATTTGATTTGATTTATTATTGTCACACGTATTAACCGACAGTGAAAAGTATTGTTTTTTGCGCGCTATACAGACAAAGCATACCGTTCGTAGAGAAGGAAAGGAGAGTGTGCAGAATGTAGTGTTACAGTCACAGCTAGGGTGTAGAGAAAGATCAACTAAATGTGAGGTAAGTCCATTCAAAAGTCCGACAGCAGCAGGGAAGAAGCTGTTCTTGAGTCGGTTGGTACGTGAACTCAGACTTTTGTATCTTTTTCCCGAAGAAAGAAGTTAGAAGAGAGAATGTCCGGGGTGCGTGGGGTCCTTAATTATGCTGGCTGCTTTTCCCGAGGCAGTGGGAAGTGTAAACAGTGTCAATGGATGGGAGGCTGGTTTGCGTGATGGATTGGGCTACACTTATGACCTTTTGGAGTTCCTTGCGGTCTTGGGCAGAGCAGGAGCCATTCTAAGCCGTGATACAACCAGAAAGAATGCTACAACAGAATGAACGGCTGAGACAATAATTTAACAATAATACAGACAATAGTGGCTTTAAAATGGCTATTCTGGGTGAGTGCGAAGAATGTTGGGAATTTTGGTCAATTTTTAGATTAAAACCAGATGCAGGTCGTAAAGAGGCTCTGGTCCGGGAGCTGTGACCTGAAGCTTCCTGTGTTGGTCAGATCAGGGGAGTTTTTTCCATTAACTGAGACAGCGTGGCTCCGAATTATGGCTGCTATGTGTGGGACATGTCAGATGAGCTCAGCATCATGGCGTCGTTCAAAAGTAGTTTCACTGGATGCTCGAGCCATGTGATCGATTTCTGGTTACACAATTGGCTGGATGACAGAGAATCTTCCGGAAGCAAGTGGAGAATTGTGGATAAAAGACATGTGAGTTCCTTGTTTGGCAGCGATAACTCCAAGAGAACAAACATCGCAAGAAGAATTGTGCCCTGAAGGATAGATTCTACATCAAGGACATTGCTTGGTCAAGGTTTCCCTAAACTCGGTGGAGTCTATTTTCAGTTAAATAGTTAAAATTGATGTTCAGTTAAAGTGCAGATTAAGAGTTAAAGTTCAGTAAAGAGTTCGTGAGTTGCAACTGTTAATGTTTGAGTTGGTACCAGAGTGAAAGAGTCAGAGAGGTTTACAGCATGGAAACAGGCCCTTCGGCCCAACTTGCCCATGCTGCCCCTTTTTTCTTAAACCCCGAAGCTAGTCCCAATTGCCCACATTTGGCCCATACCCCCCATACCCGTCTTACCCATGTAAAAGACAAAATTGTACCCGCCTCTACTACTACCTCTGGCAGCTCGTTCCAGACACTCACCACCCTCTGTGTGAAAGAATTGCCCCTCTGGACACTTTTTGTATCTCTCCCCTCTCACCTTAAACCTATGCCCTCTAGTTTTAGACTCCCCTACCTTTGGGAAAAGATATTGACTATCTAGCTGATCTGTGCCCCTCATAATTTTATAGACCTCTTTAAGGTCACCCCTCAGCCTCCTACGCTCCAGAGAAAAAAGTCCCAGTCTATCCAGCCTCTCCTTATAACTCAATCCATCAAGTCCCGGTAGCATCCTAGTAAATCTTTTCTGCACTCTTTCTAGTTTAATAATATCCTTTCTATAATAGGATGACCAGAACTGTTCACTGTATTCCAAGTGTGGCCTTACCAATGTCTTGTACAACTTCAACAAGACGTCCCAACTCCTGTATTCAATGTTCTGACCAATGAAACCAAGGATGCCGAATGCCTTCTTCACCACTCTGTCCACCTGTGACTTCACTTTCAAGGAGCTATGAATATGTACCCCGAGATCTCTTTGTTCTGTAACTCTCCCCAACGCCCCACTAGAAGTGTGAAATAAAGAAATAATTGAATTACTGTCCTTGTTTGTCTCTTTAAACTGGAATGGTTGGAAAGTTTTAAAATTAAAGCTGTGTAACAATGCCAACTACCCTGACCTTTCTTTTCCCACAGTGTGTTAGCCATAGAGAGCGCATAAGTCCCAGGTGCAAGTCCCACCGCAGGGCGTGAAGACAAAGTTCAAAGTTGGCGCCCAAGTGCAGTTCAGTTGAGATGTAGAACCCAGGGCTCAACTGCCTGCATTGGGTGGATGTAAAAGGTGCCATGGCGTTATCTTGAAGAAGAGCAGGGGAGCTCTTCTCCAGTGTCCTGGCCAATACCGATCCCCTCAATCAACCCCACAAAATGCTCTGGTAATCACCGCCCTGTGGGAGTGTGCAAATTAGCTTTTGTGTTTTCCTGCACCCCCAACAGTGACTGCACTTAGAAACCCTATAGTACAGAAAGAGGCCATTCGGCCCATCGAGTCTGCACTGACCATAATCCCACCCAAGCCCTACCCCCACATATTTTACCCGCTAATCCCTCTAATCTACGCATCCCAGGACACTAAGGGGCAATTTTAGCATGGCCAATCAACCTAACCCGCACATCTTTGGACTGTGGGAGGAAACCGGAGCACCCGGAGGAAACCCACGCAGACACGAGGAGAATGTGCAAACTCCACACAGACAGTGACCCAAGCCGGGAATCGAACCCAGGTCCCTGGAGCTGTGAAGCAGCAGTGCTGACCACTGTGCCACCGTGCCACTTCAAGCATATTTCATTTACAGAAATAGTGGGAATGGGACCAGGAATGTTAAAAAGACAGAGCCCCAAACTGCTGTGGTGATGATGTTGGGGATGGCATTAAACAGGGCATTAGAGATGCATGCGATAAAGGGACATCTATCATCATGGGTGACTTCAATCTGCATTTAGATTGGGCAAATTAAATTAGTCACAATACCAGAGAGGAGGATTTCCTGGGGTGTATATGCACGGGATGGTTTCCTAGCCCAATACGTTGAGGAACTACCTCAAGAACCTATTAAAACAGGGATGAGGAGAAATTTCTTCAGCCAGAGAGTGGTGAATCTGTGGAACTCTTTGCCGCAGAAGGTTGTGGAGGCCAGGTCATTGAGTGTCTTTAAGACAGAGATAGATAGGTTTTTGATTATTAAGGGGATCAGGGGTTATGGGGAAAAGGCAGGAGAATGGGGATGAGGAAAATATCAGCCATGATTGAATGGTGGAGCAGACTTGATGGGCCGAGTGGCCTAATTCTGCTCCTATGTCTTATGGTCTTATTAGCCGCGGAATAGAATTTAAGAGGTTACGATGGAGCTGTATAAAATGCTGGTGAGGCCACAGCTCGAGTACTGTGTGCAGTTCTGGTCGCCACACTCTATGAAGGATGTGATTACACTGGAGAGGGTGCAGAGGAGATTCACCAGGATGTTGCCTGGAGCATTAAGAGAGACTGAATAGACTGGGGTTGTTTTTCTTGGAGCAGGGAAGGTTAAGGGGGACCTGACTGAGAGGTATAGACGGCCAGCCATGATCATAATGAATGGTGGTCCACGCTCAACCATCCAAATGGCCTCCACCTGTTGCTATTTTCTATGTTTCTGTGACTCTCCAGTGATTGTTGGAAAGCGCTCTATAAATCCAAGTTCTTCTTTCCTGATTCCAGAACAAGTTATTGTTTTATCCTTTCTGATCTCTCTTGCTGAAGGATGGCAGTCCTGGGGAAAAGAATATTTTGCACTGCAGGAGCCCAGTGTCTGCAGGAAGATGGTCCTGTGGAGTGATAAAGCCCCTGTGACCCTACTCCAATAACAGAATGTAGCTCCAAACTCCAAATAACACCTCCTCCTGAACCAGTGAGGTCCAATCTCCATCTTCCACTCTAGTGACCTTTCTGAGTGGACTTATTGCCAATTATTTTTTCCTTCCTTCAGTTTTGGGATGTGGGTGTCACTGGCTAGGCCAGCATTTATTACCCATCCCTAATTGCCACTTGAGAAGGTGGTGGAGAACCATGGTCTTGAATCGCTGCAGTCCATGTTGTGTAGGTACACCCACCGTGCTGTTAGAGAGGGAATTCCAGGATTTGGAGCCGACGACAGTGAAGGAACGGTGATAGAGTTCCAAGTCGGGATGGTGAGTGACTTGGAGGGGAACCTCCAAGTAGTGGTGTTCCCAGGTATCTGCTGCCCTTGTCCTTCTTGATGGAAGAACTCGTGGGTTTGGACGGAGCTGTTGAATGAACCTTGGTGAGTTCTTGCAGTGCATCCTGGAGGTGGCATGCACTGTAAATTGGTGGTGGGGGGAGTGAATGTTTGTGGAAGGGGTAACAATCAGACAGGCTGCTTTGTCCTGGATTGGCACTCACCTGATGAAGGAGCGGCGCTCCGAAGGCTCGTGCTACCAAATAAACCTGTTGGACTTTAACCTGGTGTTGTGAGACTACTTACTGTGCCCACTCCAGTCCAACGCCGGCATCGCCACATCTTGTCCTGGATGGTGTCGAGCTTCTTGAGTGTTGTTGGAGCTGCACCCATCCAGGCAAGTGGAGAGTATTCCACCACACTCCTGACTTGTGCCTTGTGGATGGTTGGGGAGTCAGGAACAAAGAACAAAGAACAAAGAACAGTACAGCACAGGAAACAGGCCCTTCGGCCCTCCAAGCCTGTGCCGCTCCTTGGTCCAACGAGACCAATCGTTTGTATCCCTCCATTCCCAGGCTGCTCATGTGACTATCCAGGTAAGTCTTAAACGATGTCAGCGTGCCTGCCTCCACCACCCTACTTGGCAGCGCATTCCAGGCCCCCACCACCCTCTGTGTAAAAAACATCCCTCTGATATCTGAGTTATACTTCACCCCTCTCACCTTGAGCCCGTGACCCCTCGTGATCGTCACCTCCGACCTGGGAAAAAGCTTCCCACTGTTCACCCTATCTATCCCCTTCATAATCTTGTACACCTCTATTAGTTCTCCCCTCATTCTCCGTCTTTCCAGGGAGAATAACCCCAGTTTACCCAATCTCTCCTCATAGCTAAGACCCTCCATTCCAGGCAACATCCTGGTAAACCTTCTCTGCACTCTCTCTAACGCCTCCACGTCCTCCTGGTAGTGCGGCGACCAGAACTGGACGCAGTACTCCAAATGTGGCCTAACCAGCGTTCTATACAGCTGCATCATCAGACTCCAGCTTTTATACTCTATACCCCGTCCTATAAAGGCAAGCATACCATATGCCTTCTTCACCACCTTCTCCACCTGTGTTGCCACCTTCAAGGATTTGTGGAGGAGGGGAGCTACTTGTTGCGGTTACTGGGTCCTGTTCAGTTTCTGCTCAATGGTGACCCTCGGTTAATTAATGGCAGCAGATGCCAACTGGTACCAGACGTTAGCCGGTTTTCGAGCTCCTGCTCATGAGGTGAGACTGCCAACTGATATCCGATAAAGTGAGAACAACCGACAGATAGAGGGGGCATGAGTTTGATGTCTGACCCACTGCCCCCCTCAGTGCCTTCCTCCTCACAATCTTCAGCTTATTCAAATTCCCCAGCAATTCTTTTGTCATTTGTCACAAAGCCTGATGACTTTTACCTTGGGAATAGCAGCAGTTGGAGTAAAATGTTTGCAATTCTTCTCATTAATAAGCGATTTCTGAAACTTAAGTTAAATGGGTTTGCGGATGTCATCCGGGAGAGAAGGTGCGCATTAAGGATGACTAACAGTCAATGTATTCATTTCCAGATGCATATTCAAGTGTCGCTCTTCACTCAGCCTCTTCATTACATGCCTTTATCTTGTCACTATTAACGTCATCACGAACAAAAAGCAATACAAGTTAATTACTTGTTTAGCAGAAATTTGTACATCTAATTTAGGCATGAGGGCACCACTTTGTAATTTGTAACCTGCACCCGGCATTTGTCAAATGCTCCCACTCTGTAAGCTATCTGTGTTGGTTCAAAGGGTTTCGGAGGAGGTTTCCCAGTTCCTGCCGGGAATCTCGAAGGGAGCTCCTGGTAAACATTAAGACCAACAGCCTGAACACCCCTGGCAGTACATAAGAACATAAGAACATAAGAAATAGGAGCAGGAGTAGGCCATCTAGCCCCTCGAGCCTGCCCTGCCATTCAATAAGATCATGGCTGATCTGATAGTGGGTTCAGTTCCACTTACCTGCCCGCTCACCATCATCCTTAATTCCCTTAATGGTTAAAAATCTATCAGTGACTTAAACACATTTAACGAGGTAGCCTCTACTGCTTCATTGGGCAGAGAATTCCAAAGATTCACTACCCTCTGGGAGAAGAAGTTCCTCCTCAACTCTGTTCTAAATTGACTCCCCCGTATTTTGAGGCTATGCCCCCTAGTTCTTGTTTCCATTGTAAGTGGAAATAACCTCGCTGCTTCTACCCTGTCTAGCCCCTTCATTATCTTATATGTCTCTATAAGATTTCCCCTCAACCTTCTGAACTCCAATGAGTACAGGCCCAGTCTACTCAATCTCTCCTCATAAGTTAACCCCCTCATCTCTGGAATCAACCTGGTGAGCCTTCTCTGTATCCCCTCCAAAGCTAATATATCCTTTCTTAAATAAGGGGACCACAATTGTACACAGTACTCTAGGTGCGGCCTCACCAGTACCCTGTACAGTTGCAGCATGACCTTCCTGCTTTTATACTCCATCCCCTTCGCGATAAAGGCCAACATTCCATTTGCCTTCTTGATCACCTGCTGCACCTGCAGACTGAGTTTTTGTGATTCATGCACAAGGACCCCCAGGTCCCTCTGCACAGTAGCATGTTGTAATTTTTCACCATTTAAATAATAGTCCATTTTACTATTATTCCTTCCAAAGTGGATAACCTCACACTTACCAACGTTATACTCCATCTGCCAGATCCTTGCCCACTCACTTAGCCGATCCAAATCTCTCTGCAGACTCTGTGTCCTCCACGCAATTCGCTTTCCCACTCATCTTTGTGTCATCCGCAAACTTTGTTACCCTACACTCGGTCCCCTCCTCCAGATCGTCTATGTATATGGTAAATAGTTGAGGCCCCAGCACCGATCCCTGCAGCACGCCACTAGTCACTGATTGCCAACCGGAAAAGCACCCATTTATTCCGACTCTCTGCTTTCTGTTAGATAGCCAATCCTCAATCAACGCTAACACTTTACCCCAACTCCATGTACCTTTATCTTATACAGCAACCTTTTGTGAGGCACCTTATCAAATGCCTTCTGGAAATCAAAATACACCACATCCACCGGTTCCCCTCTGTCAACCGCACTCATTATATCCTCAAAGAACTCCAGTAAATTGGTCAAACATGACTTTCCCTTCATGAATCCATGCTGCGTCTGCTTGATTGAACCATTCTTTTCCAGGTGTCCTGCTATTTCTTCCTTAATGATAGACTCCAGCATTATACCAACAATGGATGTTAAGCTAAGTACGCCCCTAGCTCTCCACTATTAGGGAGCCCAACCAATCCTGTCAAAGTCTGAGAGTCATAGAGGTTTACAGCATGAAAACAGGCCCTTCGGCCCAACTTGCCCATGCCTCCCTTTTTTTTAAACCCTTAAGCGAATCCCAATTGCCCACATTTGGCCCATATCCCTCTATACCCATCTTACCTATGTAACAGTCCAAATGCTTTTTAAAAGACAAAATTGTACCCGCCTCTACTACTACCTCTGGCAGCTTATTCTAGACACTCACCACACTCTGAAAAGATTGCCCCTCTGGACACTTTTGTATTTCTCCCCTCTCACCTTAAACCTATGCTCTCTAGTTTTAGACTCACTTATCTTTGGGAAAAGTTATTGACTATCTAGCTGATCTATGCCCCTCATTATTTTATAGACCTCTATAAGGTCACCCCTCAGCCTTCTACGCTCCAGAGAAAAAGGTCCTTGCCTATTCAGCTTCTCCTTATAACTCAATCCATCAAGTCCCGGCAGCATCCCAGTAAATCTTTTCTGCACTCTTTCTAATTAAATAATATCCTCTCTATAATAGGGTGACCAGAATTGCACACAGTATTCCAAGTGTGGCCTGACCAATGTCTTGTACAACTTCAACAAGACATTCCAACTCCTGTATTCAATGTTCTGTAAGAAGTTTAACAACACCAGGTTAAAGTCTGGTGTTACCAGGTTAAACACCAGGTTAAACCTGGTGTTGTTAAACTTCTTACTGTGTTTACCCCAGTCCAACGCCGGCATCTCCACTCCAATGTTCTGACCAATGAAACCAAGCATGCTGAATGCCTTCTTCACCACTCTGTCCACCTGTGACTCCACTTTCAAGGAGCTATGAACATGTACCCCTAGATCTCTTCGTTCTGTAACTCTCCCCAACGCCCGACCATTAACTGAGTAAGTCCTGCCCTGGCTCAATCTACCAAAATGCATCACCTCGCATTTATCTAAATTAAACTCCATCTGCCATTCGTCAGCCCACGGGCCCAATTGATCAAGATCCCATTGCAATTGGAGATAACTTTCTTCACTGTCCACTATGCCACCAATCTTGGTGTCATCTGCAAACTTACGAATCATGCCCCCTATATTCTCATCCAAATCATTGATATAAATGACAAATAACAGCAGACCAAGCAGTGGACCTAACAGTGGACCCAACAGCGAAACACTGGGTTCCCAAAACCTATCCGTCCACAAACTGGTGTCAAGTTTGCGACAAGAGAAATTGTAATCAAGTAGGCTGGTATTCCCAGGAGTATGTCAGGATAAGGGCATTTTGATTGAGGTTTTTATTCCATCAGGTAGATGGAGAGTAACTTTTTCCACTGGCGGAGGAATCCTGGACAAAAGAGGCATCGGGTGGGATGTCCCAGTCCTTCCCACTGGCATGAACTTCCAGTCCCACAGAAAGAGCTGTGACTGTAACACTACATTCTGCACTCTCTCCCTTCCTTCTCTATGAACGGTATGTTTTGTCTGTACAGCGCGCAAGAAACAATACTTTCCACTGTATGTTAATATGTGTGACAATAATAAATCAAATCAAATCAACTCAAAAGCAAGTGCAGGTCCCTAGCGGAAGACGGGCAACCCATGCAAAATGCCGTAGAGATCAGCGGGACTGGAAGATCTCACCGCCAGCCAATGTTGAGCCGCCTTCACTGCGGGAAAACATTTTACAGGGCGACTGGGAAATCCCACCCACAAACCTCAATTCAAAGGCAGACTATTTGGATGAGCACAGCCTGCCTTCCCAATCATTAGATGCATTTTTAAAAATTCATCCGCGGGATCTGGGCATCGCTGGCTAGACCAGCATTTATATTCCCATCCCTAATTGCCCCTTGAGAAGGCGGTGGTGAGTTGCCATCTTGAACCGCTGCAGTCCATGTAGTGTAGGCACACCCACAGTGCTGTTAGGGAGGGAGTTCCAGAATTCTGACCCAGCGATAGTGAAGGAATGGCCGATATATTTCCAAGTCAGGATGGTGAGTGACTTGGAGGAGAATCTCCAGGTGGTGGTGTTCCCAGGTACCTGCTGCCCCTTGCCCTTCTAGAGGTTGGGGGTTTGGAAATTTCTTTCTGGGAGTGCGTCAAGTCTGCTTTCTCAGGAACTATTTTTTATATTTTTCCATGGGATGTGGGTGTCGCTGGCTAGGCCAGCATTTATTGCCCATCTTTAATTGCCCTTGAGAAGGTGGTGGTGAGCTGCCTTCTTGAACCTCTGCAGTCCATGTGGTGTAGGTGCACCCACAGTGCTGTTGGAGAGGGAGCTCCAGGATTGACAATGAATTAAATCTTAGAGTCATGAAGGTTTACACCATGGAAACAGGCCCTTCGGCCCAACTTGTCCATGCCTCCTCTTTATTAAAACCCCTAAGCTAGTCCCAATTGCCTGCATTTGGCCCATATCCCTTGATACCCATCTTACCCATGTAACTGTCCAAATGCTTCTTAAAAGACAAAATTGTACCCGCCTCTACTACTACCTCTGGCATCTTGTTCCAGACACTCACCACCCTCTGTGTGAAAAAATTGCCCCTCTGGACACTTTTGTATCTCTCCCCTCTCACCTTAGAAACAGGAAAGGCGCAGTCACTATGTTGGGGGTGTACTACAGGCCCCCCAACAGCCCAAGGGAAGTGGAAGAATGGATATGTCAGGAGATACTGGATAGGTGCAGGAAATATAGGGTTGTTGTAGTGGGAGACTTCAATTTCCCTGGTATAGACTGGAAATCGCTGAGGGCAGGGACTCTGGATGGGGAGGAATTTGTAAAATGTGTACAGGAGGGTTCGTTGGAACAATATGTGGACAGCCCGACTAGAGAGGGGGCTATACTGGACCTGGTACTGGGGAATGAGCCCGGTCAGGTCTTCAAAGTTTTGGTTGGGGAACATGTGGCAAATAGTGACCACAATTCTGTTAGCTTTAGGATAGTGATGGAAAAGGATGAGTGGTGTCCCAAGGGTAAGGTGTTGGATTGGGGGAAGGCTAACTTTATTGGGATCAGGCAGAAATTGGCAGCTCTTGATTGGGAGAGGCTGTTTGAGGGTAAATCCACATCTGGTATGTGGCAGTCTTTTAAGGAACGGTTGTTAGGGCTACAGGACAAGCATGTGCCTGTAAAAAAGAAGGATAGGAAGGGTAGGATTAGAGAACCGTGGATAACCAGGGAAATTGAGGGACTGGTCAAAAGGAAAAGAGAGGCGTATGTTAGGTCCAAGCAGCTAAAAACGGAGGGAGCTCTGGAGGAGTACAATGAAAGTAGGAAAATACTCAAACGGGGAATTAGAAGAGCAAAACGGGGTCACGAAATGTTCTTGGCAGACAGGATTAAGGAGAATCCCAAGGCATTTTATTCATACGTTAGGAACAAAAGGGTTGTTAGGGAAAAAATCGGACCTCTCAGGGACAAAAGTGGGGACTTATGCTTGGAGCCCAAAGAAGTAGGGGAGATCCTAAATGAATACTTTGCGTCGGTATTCACAAAGGAGAGGGATGTGTTGACTGGGAGTGTCTCGGAGGGGAGTGTTGAACCGTTGGAGAAAATCTCCATTACAAAGGAGGAAGTGTTAGGTTTGTTAGAGAATATAAAGACTGACAAATCCCCAGGGCCTGATGGAATCTATCCAAGGCTGCTCAGGGAGACGAGAGGTGAAATCGTTGGGCCTCTGACACAAATCTTTGTCTCGTCACTGGACACAGGTGAGGTCCCAGAGGATTGGAGGATAGCTCATTAACTCATTAACGATAGTCAACATGGTTTTGTGAGAGGGAGGTCATGCCTCACTAACCTGGTGGTGTTTTTTGAAGAAGTGACCAAAATGGTTGACGAAGGAAGGGCCGTGGATGTTGTCTATATGGACTTTAGTAAAGCGTTTGACAAAGTCCCTCATGGTAGGCTAGTGAAAAAGGTTGGATCCCATGGGATAAAGGGGGAGGTGGTTAGATGGGTGGAGAACTGGCTTGGTCATAGAAGACAGAGGGTGGTAGTGGAAGGGTCTTTTTCCGGCTGGAGGCCTGTGACTAGTGGTGTACCGCAGGGCTCTGTATTGGGACCTCTGCTGTTTGTGATTTATATAAATGATCTGGAAGAAGGAGTAACTGGGGTGATCAGTAAGTTTGCGGACGACACAAAACTGGCAGGACTTGCAGATAGTGAGGAACATTGTCAGAGGCTACAGAAGGATATAGATAGGCTGGAAATTTGGGCAAGGAAATGGCAGATGGAGTTCAATCCTGATAAATGCGAAGTGATGCATTTTGGTGGGAATAATGTAGGGAGGAGCTACACGATAAATGGAAGAACCATAAAGGGTGTAGAGACGCAGAGGGACCTGGGTGTGCAAGTCCACAGATCTTTGAAGGTGACGTCACAGGTGGAGAAGGTGGTGAAGAAGGCATGTGGCATGCTTGCCTTTATAGGACGGGGCATAGAGTATAAGAGTTGGGGTCTGATGTTGCAGATGTATAGAACGTTGGTTCGGCCGCATTTGGAATACTGCGTCCAGTTCTGGTCGCCACACTACCAGAAGGACGTGGAGGCTTTGGAGAGAGTACAGAGGAGGTTTACCAGGATGTTGCCTGGTATGGAGGGGCTTGGTTATGAGGAGAGATTGGGGAAACTGGGGTTGTTCTCCTTGGAAAGACGGAGGATGAGGGGAGACTTAATAGAGGTGTATAAAATTATGAAAGGCATAGATAGGGTGAACGGTGGGAAGCTTTTCCCCGGGTCGGTGGTGACGTTCACGAGGGGTCATAGGTTCAAGGTGAAGGGGGGGAGGTTTAACACAGATATCAGAAGGACATATTTCACACAGAGGGTCGTGGGGGCCTGGAATGTGTTGCCGGGCAAGGTGGTGGAGGCGGACACACTGGGAACATTTAAGACTTATCTAGACAGCTATATGAACGGAGTGGGAATGGAGGGATACAAAAGAGTGGTCTAGTTTGGACCAGGGAGCGGCGCGGGCTAATTGTTCCTGGTTTCTCGTTTCAAGGCTTCATTCTATGATCATCTTGCTGGTGCCAGTACAGAGCGAGACTGCGGATAGTTGGGAACCTGTCTCGGGGGCAGGGAATTCATATGGTGTTCGTGGAAGTGGAAATGACTAGGGTTGGGAAGCATTTTCCGATCAGGGCCATTGTGATCTCCTGGACTCGTTTCGATCGCCTCAGGGGGTCGGAGAGGAATTTCCCAGATTTTTTTTTCCCCATATTGGCCCTGGGGTTTTTCACTCTGGGTTTTCGCCTCTCCCTGGAGATCACATGGTCAGGAATGGGGGGGTGGGGGTGAGTTAATAGGTTGTAATGAACAAAGCATCGTAGCTGTGAGGGACAGCTCGGTGGATAGGATATTGGTATGTAGATAGGCTGGAAAATTGGGCGGGGATCCTGGATTCAGGATTCAATCCTGGACCGGGGAGCGGTGCAGGCTTGGAGGGCCGAAGGGCCTGTTCCTGTGCTGTATTGTTCTTTGTTCTTTGTTCTTTGTTCTTAAACCTATGCCCTCTAGTTTTAGACTCCCCTACCTTTGGGAAAAGATATTGACTATCTAGCTGATCTATGCCCCTCATTATTTTATGGACCTCTATAAGATCATCCCTCAGCCTTCTACGCTCCAGAGAAAAAAGTCCCAGTCTATCCAGCCTCTCCTTATAACTCAATCCATCAAGTCCCAGTAGCATCCTAGTAAATCTTTTCTGCACTCTTTCTAGTTTAATAATATCCTTTCTATGATAGGGTGACCAGAACTGTGCACAGTATTCCAAGTGTGGCCTTACCAATGTCTTGTACATCTTCAACAAGACGTCCCAACTCCTGTATTCAATCTTCTGACCAATGAAACCAAGGATGCCAAATGCCTTCTTCACCACTCTGTCCACCTGTGACTCCACTTTCAAGGAGCTATGAACATGTACCCCTAGATCTCTTCGTTCTGTAACTCTCCCCAACACCCTACCATTAACTGAGTAAATCCTGGCCTGGTTCAATCTACCAAAATGCATCACCTCACATTTATCTAAATTAAACTCCATCTGCCATTCGTCAGCCCACGGGCCCAATTGATCAAGATCCCGTTACAATTGGAGATAACTTTCTTCACTGTCCACTCTGCCCCCAATCTTGATGTCATCTGCAAACGTACTAACCATGCCTCCTATATTCTCATCCAAATCATTAATATAAATGACAAATAACAGTGGACCAAGCAGTGGGCCCAACAGTAGAACAGTGGGTCCCCAAAACCCATCCATCCACAAACCGGTGTCAAGTTTGCGAGAGGAGGAATTGTAATCAAGTAGGCTGGTATTCCCAGGAGTATGTCAGGATAAGGGCATTTTGATTGAGGTTTTTATTCCATCAGGTAGATGGAGAGTAACTTTTTCCACTGGCGGAGGAATCCTGGACAAAAGAGGCATCGGGTGGGATGTCCCAGTCCTTCCCACTGGCATGAACTTCCAGTCCCACAGAAAGAGCTGTGACTGTAACACGACATTCTGCACTCTCTCCCTTCCTTCTCTATGAATGGCATGCTTTGCGCAAGAAACAATACTTTTCACGGTATGTTGATACATGTGACAATAATAAATCAAATCAAATCAACTCAAAAGCAGGTTCAGGTCCCCAGCGGCAGACGGGCAACCCATGCAAAACGCCACAGAGATCAGCGGGACTGGAAGATCCCATCGCTGGCCAATGGCGAGAACATTTTGCAGGGTGACTGGGAAATTCCACCCACAAACCTCAACTCAGAGGCAGACGATTAGGATGAGCACAGCCTGCCTTGCCAATCATTCGATGCATTTTTAAAATTCATTCATGGGATCTGGGCATCGCTGGCTCGACCAGCAATTATTGCCCACCCCTAATTGCCCCTTGAGAAGGTGGTGGTGAGTTGCCTTCTTGAAACTCTGCAGTCCATGTGTTGTTAGCACCCACAGTGCTGTTAGAGAGGGAGTTACAGGATTAACAATGAATTAAATCTTCTTAAATATTCACAGGTATAACCGGGACAATTTGCATTCTTTTAAGGAACTAACATGTGATTCTCTTTCTGAAAAGCCCCCTCTGTGGCAGGCTGGTGAAAGAGGTTGAACAACCGCCTGTAGTGAAGGTGGAGGATTTGGGAGGTTTATAGAGGAGTACCAAGGTGTAGGAACTTTAGGACAAGGATGGAAAGTGTGAGATCAGAACTACTGAAGGTTCTGCATCAAAAATGCAAGTGGCATCGGGGATGGTGAAGGGAATGCAATGGATAAAACCAAGAGGAATCTCTGACACAGAAAGGACATCTGCGTATCCAAACTGTGCCACACAATTGTGATCTTTCATGCATGATAATGTCCAAAGATGTGTACGTTAGATGGATTAGCCGTGGGAAATGTGTGGGGTTGGGGGATAGGGCGGGGGGGAGAGGGCCTGGATAAAATACTCTGTCACAGAGTCAGTGCAGACACGATGGGCCAAATGGCCTCTTCTGCACTGTAGCGCATCCCACTGAACCCAAAATTCTGGAAAAGGAGAGAAATCAGATGAAACCCCAAGACCCAGGGCCGAGAAAGCATCTGAAAATCTCTCCTCGTTCCCCTCTGGCAATCAAAGCTTGTCCAGGATCTCACCTCTGGCCGCAGCGCTGTCCTGCAAATATTTACCAGGCCAATTCCTGGGATGTGAGGGTGGTCCTATGAGGGAGCAGCGAGGGCCGATACATTTTGGACTTTTGATGAATGAGAGATGATCTTATTCAAACATATTAGAGGCTGAGTGTGGTGGGAGGGTGGAGGGGTTGCAGGGGGAGGGGGGTGCTGCTTGAAGGGTAAATGCTGATAGGATGTCTCCCCTTGAGGGAACAAGGAGACACCGTGTCAAGTAAGGTGCCTCCCATTTAGCACAGAGATGAGGAGGAATTTCTTCTCGGATGATTTTGTTCATCTGAGTGAACCAGTGTTTGGAATTCTCTTCCCCAGGGAGCAGTGGGAGCTGAGTTTTTGAATATATTCAAGAGTTAGGCAGGCTTTTGAGCAACAAGGGGTATGGAGGGGTATGTCGGAAACTGGAGCTCGGGCCACAATCAGATTGGCCTCCGGTTGGCAGAGCAGGCTTGATGGGCCAAATGGCCCACTCCTGCCCCCGTTTCTTATGTTCGTGCGAGCTGACATGCAAAGTGACCCAGACATTCGAAAGATTGGAAGGTGCAATAACTCAGGAAGCTCGACTGGAAAGGAAAAGTATTTCTTGTTAAACACAAGATAAAGCCCGTGGCATACATACACGAGTCTCAGGACAATAGTTCTGCGGATCCCCACCAGTGTCTGCATTGTAAAGGGCTCAGATGAAGAGTTCCGCCTGGGCAGGCTATTACCTGCTACCCAGGGAACCCACATTCAACGATCCCCACAAGGAGATCAATGAGAGATTCTTGTGATCTGCCTCAGGGGTCGGGACTGGGAACTCAACTTTTCACAATATACATTAACCATTTGGAGGAAGGAACTGAAGGCACTGTTGCTAAGTTTGCAGATGATACAAAGATATGTAGAGGGACAGGTAGTATTGAGGAAGCAGGGGGGCTGCAGAAGGACTTGGACAGGTTTGGAGAGTGGGCAAAGAAGTGGCAGATGGAATACAATGTGGAAAAGTTTGAGGTTATGCACTTTGGAAGGAGGAATGGAGGCATAAACTATTTTCTAAATGGGGAAATGCTAAGGAAATCAGAAACACAAAGGGACTTTATGCAGCCAGCATAATTAACAACCCCACGCACCCCGGACATTCTCTCTTCCACCTTCTTCCTTTGGGAAAAAGATACAAAAGTCTGAGGTCACGTACCAACCGACTCAAGAACAGCTTCTTCCCTGCTGCCGTCAGACTTTTGAATGGACTTACCTTGCATTAAGTTGATCTTTCTCTACACCCTAGCTATGACTGTAACACTACATTCTGCACTCTCTCCTTTCCTTCTCTATGAACGGTATGCTTTGTCTGTATAGCGCGCAAGAAACAAGACTTTTCATTGTATGTTAATACACATGACAATAATAAATCAAATCCAATCAAAAGGTGACAACCTTGAACAAGTCCTTCAGACTTGATCCCACCACCTTCTGTCTCAGACAAGGCTGCCAAATATGTGAAAACTAATTTACAAAAGTGTACCGCCCCGCCCCTCCCCATCCTTCCTGGTCCCAGGTGCTCCGTGTTTCACACGAAACTTGCATACAATGCTGCCTCTCACTTGAGTCAGTGAGAATCTGTCTCTTCCTCCAGATCTTGTGCACAGACACCAGAGCTGAAGAACAAGCCTGGTTAGCAAATGGTAATTCATTTCATCTCTTGTGAGACAAGCAGCCTGTAATTAACCGTGTTTGAATGATGAAACGAACCACTTTAATTTCTTCATCGCAAGTGAACAGCTCTTCTCTCAGAAGAGCATGGCAGGGACTTGACAGAGACTGCCTATACATCGTAAACCAACCACTTCACACAAAAAAACCCAAAACAAAAAACGCCGTCTGCCAGAATTGACTAATTAAACTTCATTTAATTGCTTTCTTCTCCAGAAATTCATCAGGTGTGTTGTTGTTTCAGCATCAAATTGTGTACGCCTGTCAAAAGGGATCGGACTTTCATCAGTTGAATAGGAATCGTTATTCAGCAACACGCACAGCAATTAACTCCAAGGGCTGGAGTGCGGCTGCTGGAGGTGTGCGCCTGTGGGAAAGCATTGGGGCTGCGAGAGGCAGCCTTTGCAGCGAGCTGGAGTGGAAACAGGGTGTGCTGTGCCGTGGTTTCAATGGAAGGTGTGCTGCAGTGGAGTTTTATAAACTTTGAAATAATTCTCCAAAACATCCAAGGACCGCAAGGAACTACAAAAGGTCGTGAATGTAGCCCAATCCATCACGCAAACCAGCCTCCCATCCATTGACTCTGTCTACACTTCCCGCTGCCTCGGCAAAGCAGCCAGCATAATTAAGGACCCCACGCACCCCGCACATTCTCTCTTCCACCTTCTTCCATCGGGAAAAAGATACAAAAGTCTGAGGTCACGTACCAACCGACTCAAGAACAGCTTCTTCCCTGCTGCTGTCAGACTTTTGAATGGACTTACCTTGCATCAAGCTGATCTTTCTCTACACCCGAGCTATGACTGTAACACTACATTCTGCACTCTCTCCTTTCCTTCTCTATGAACGGTATGTTTTGTCTGTATAGCGCGCAAGAAACAATACTTTTCACTGTATGTTAATACATGTGACAATAATAAATCAAATCAAAATCAAATCAAGCGAGAGGAGCGCGTGGTTCAGTATCAAGGGGAACGCAGTCACAAGACATGCCAGTATGAGCAGCTCTCCCATGGTCATGTTTGGGGCGAGTAAGGGCAGAGGGTTGTTCCATGACATAAGAACATAAGAAATAGGAGCAGGAGTAGGCCATCTAGCCCCTCGAGCCTTCCCCGCCATTCAATGAGATCATGGCTGATCTGAAGTGGATCAGTTCCACTTACCCGCCTGATCCCTAAAACCCCTAATTCCCTTACCGATCAGGAATCCATCTATCCATGATTTAAACATATTCAGCGAGGAAGCCTCCACCACTACAGTGGGCAGAGAATTCCAGAGATTCACCACCCTCTGAGAGAAGAAGTTCCTCCTCAACTCTGTCCTAAACTGACCCGCCTTTATTTTGAGGCTGTGCCCTTTAGTTCTCGTTTCCTTTCTAAGTGGAAAGAATCTCTCCACCTCTACCCTAACCAGCCCCTTCATTATCTTATAGGTCTCTATAAGATCCCCCCTCAGCCTTCTAAATTCCAACGAGTACAAACCCAATCTGCTCAGTCTCTCCTCATAATCAACACCCCTCATCTCTGGTATCAACCTGGTAAACCTTCTCTGCACTCCCTCCAAGGCCAATATATCCTTCGGCAAATAAGGGGACCAATACTGCACACAGTATTCTAGCTGCGGCCTCACCAATGCCCTGTACAGATGCAGCAAGACATCTCTGCTTTTATATTCTATCCCCCTCGCGATATAGGCCAACATCCCATTTGCCTTCTTGATCACCTGTTGCACCTGCAGACTGGGTTTTTGCGTCTCATGCACAGGAGAAGGGTATTGTGTCGTGCCGGCAGTCTGTTGCTAAGCCTCACTTTTGTGCAGCCTCCATCCAAATCCAGGAAGAAAGGTGGAATTGGAAGCAGAAAATGTTTGCTGTAAAAGGGTCAAAATCCTGGAACTCTCTCCGTAACTGCACTGTGGGTGTACCTACACCACAGGGACTGCAGCGGGTCAGGAATGCAGCTCACCATCAGCCTTCTGGAGAGGCCTAGCCAGTGACGCCCACGTCCTGAAAGTGAATTTTTTTTAGAAAGACAGCAGGTCAGGCATCATGTAAAGTTTATTGATTAGTCACACATAGGTTCTATTGACACTACAATGAAGTTCCTGAGAAAATCCCCTCGTCGCCACACTCCGGCGCCTGTTCGGATACACTGAGGGAGAATTTAGCATGGCCAATGCGCTCTAATCAGCACGTCTTTTGGGCTGTGGGAGGAAACCAGAGCACCCGGAGGAAACCCACGCAGACACGCGGAGAATGTGCAAACTCCGCACAGACAGTGACCCAAGTCTGGATTTGAACCTGGGTCCCTGGCGCTGTGAGGCAGTAGTGCTAACCACTGTGCCACTGTGCTGTGTGTGGAGAGAGAAACAGAGACCAGAATTCTCCAGCCGTTCACGCCCCAGCACTGACACTGTCAGCGAGAATGAGGAATTTGACACTCAGCCAAATCTTCATTCACTGCAGCGGGACTGGAGAACCCCAGCTTCGGGCGAGGTCAAAGAATTGTGCTCAGAGTTAACGTTTCAGGTAAATGATCCCTAAACCTGAAACATTAACTCTGTTTCTCTCACCGCAAATGCTTCCAGACCTGCCGAGTATTTCCAGCATTTTCTGCTTTTATCTCAGATTTCCAGCATCTGCCATATTTTGCTTTCAAAGGGATTCACTTTTCAGGGATCTGTCCAAAAGTGTTATGCAGGATGTGATAGATATGTTCATGAGGTGGTATTGTCACTGGGCTAGGAATCCAGAGGCCCAGGCTAATTCTCTGGGGACCCAGGTTCAAATCCAACCACGGCAGATGGTGGAAATGACAAGTTGGCTGAGCTGATGGTACAAAGGTTTTTGATATGCTGATTCGCTTGGCAACACTGTAAACAGATGTTTACCTAGGGCAGGTTTGTAACAATGGGAGAGTGTCAAAAGTTAAAGTAAAGATGGTAAAAGGTCAAAGGAAAAGATTAGGGTGAATTTCACACTTAACTTAACACATTCAAAAGGTGAACCCATGTAAAGGAAAAGTGATTGAGTGAGTTCTGAGGTTAGTTCAGATAAGGGAAGATCTAATGGAAAAATACTGTATCAGAGGCAAGTTCGCCCTGTGGAAGCGAGCTGATTTGAGACTGCAGCCGGAAGCTGTGTCCATTCCTAACAAACTGTGCCTGAAGAAAGCTGTTTGAAAAGCCTTTTTCCTAAGTTGGAAGCAGCCCCAGAAGATTTGATGCCTGGTGTGGTAACTATTGCTGGATTTCACTTCTAGTTTTAAACTATAAGTTTAGTCTTATAAACTTTTAAACTTGTCTGGGGAGATTTAGTTCTGAGATTAGAAAAATGGAGGTTTTTGGAACTGGGTAATTTTGAAGGTACTGAGTGAACATTGACCCAAAAAATGGCAGGGTTGTTCTGGTGTGTTTCCCTCGAGAGAAACCGGCTGGTTTTCTCTCCACATTCTACCACATTCTGCTAATAAAAATCAAGGGGGAAAGATTCACGCCGTCATGGAGAGGGCGGGGCAAAAACACGCCTGCAAATCCCGGCTGCTCAGAGATCGGGGTGCCATGATCAGAACTGTAATAAACCTCCCCCCGCTCCACCACTGAGACCTCAGGAACTCCTCTCCCCATCCCCGATCGCTAGCATTCACTCCGAACCCCCGCCCCGACCTGCAGGATCATAGCCCCTTCTCTCTCCCCTCCCCCCACCGCAATCATCAGCCCCTTCTTTCCCCACCCCCCGCCGTGATAATCAGGCCCTTCTCTCTCACCTGCCCTCAATCATCAGCCCCTTCTCCCTCCCCCATGATCATCAGCCCCTTCTTTCCGCCCTACCAGCACCGCCCCCCGCCCCCCGCCCCCCCGGAGAATTCCACCTGTTTCGTGAATAGAAGGAGTTAAACTTTAAACTTCCATTTCATATTCATGCAATAAACGGCAGTGGTCCAATGGGACTGGAAACAAAAAATGTTGTGGGTTCAATTTGCAGGGGATTGAACAAGGAGGGCAGAATTTACCAATCTTTTGTCGGAATGTCAACTTGGGTGTGAAAAGCGGCGTGTAAACCCTTAGAGCACGTCCCAATTATTAAAAATTAACATTTGTTGCCTCTGGGAGCTTGCCTTGTGCAAATTGGTTGTGACATTTCCCACACAGCAGCCGTGGCTCCCTTTCTAAAGTTCTTTCTTTGCCATAAAGTGCTTTTGGAGAACCCGGTGTCTTGTAAAAGCAACGCCTGTTGTTCTGTTCCGGCACTAATGACCCCATCCCTTGTCCTGCACTCAGTTCCAATTCCTTGTGGACTGCCGGTCAGTGCTGGAGGGTTTGGCAAAGCCATGGTGACAGTGTGAAGTTCTGGCCCACAGTTCGAGCTTTGCTCGCCTTCCTCGTCTATCAGGCTTCACTGATTAGCATTCGAGGCACTCGGGCACGTTTTTGCAAATGCCCACAGCCTATCGTCTGTTTAAAGCCAGCAATGATTCAGCCTCGCTCCGAGATAAGATCATTTGTTCTTCAAGTGACAGTTCAAATATGTATATGTATGTGTACATGTGTGTATATGTGTCTTTGTGTACGTCTGAGTGTGTATATTACATATAAAAGATAGTGTTCTAATTAGATATGTACATATACATAGATATACACCACACAAACACACACATATAGATATCCTGTTTGAGCAGCGCTCAATTTAAAGCCCCAATTCATTGGTCCATTGCTGCCTACCCACTGGTTAAACGGTCAAGTGGGATTTTCTCACTGCATTTAAAGGGTTAACGTTACCTCACTGAAATGGTCTTGTGGTGCCGCTGGTCTACAGAGCTGTCTAACCGTGACCGTGGATAGTGCGGGCAGTGTGGGGGCAGGGGTGAACACTGCAATCTCCAGAGGGGCTTCCGAACCCGCAGCTCTGAACCAAATTCCAGAAGATCCCCCCCCCCCCCCCCCCCGCCCCCCCCCACCCATTAAAGCCCATTGCCCTGCGTGTTGCTCTCTGGCCCACGAGAGTCCTGTGTGCCTGCAGGAAGTAGGGTTGACTGTTCATCAGTGGTTAGATGCCGAACACACCCAGGATTTGGGCGGCACGGTGGCACAGCGGGTTAGCACTGCTGCCTCACAGCGCCAGGGACCCGAGTTCAATTCCCGGCCTCGGGTCACTGTCTGTGCGGAGTCTGCACATTCTCCCTGTGTCTGCGTGGGTTTCCTCCGGGTGCTCCGGTTTCCTCCCACAGTCCAAAGATGTGCGGGTTAGGTGGATTGGCCGTGCTAAATTGCCCCTTAGTATCAGGGGGACTAGCGAGGTTACAGAAATAGAGCCTGGGCGTTTTTGGTGCAGACTCGCTGGGCTGAATGGCCTCCTTCTGCACTGTAGGGATTTGATGCTCCTATGATCTGTTCTCCCTGAATCACAGACATGCAGGATTTAACAGGAAGCTGGCTTTAAATTCCAGGTTCCATTGACAGACCCTGATACGCACTCAGACCTGTTCAGTTCGAACCCATCATTCTGACCTATTCCACTCACAGTCCAGCTGTATCTCAATGCTCACCTTGCGTTCAATCCTTGCCCCTCCCAATCTCCTCGACAACCCTCAGGATCTCTGCGCTCTTCCAATGCTGGCCTCCTGAGCATCTCGGATTTTAATCGTCAATGTTTCTCGAACTCTCTGTTCTAGAAGTTCCTCTCTGAAGCTCCCCGCTTCTCCACCTCTCCGTCTCATCCTTGACACCTTCCTCTCTTTCCAAATAGCCCTTCATCTCCACCTGAACTCCAACCTAATCCCATCGACCAGCACTTGGTCCAAAGCCAAGAATGTTGTGACATGGGAGTCTCCGGGAGTGTGTTAACATTTACAGGGGGGGGTCTCTGGGAGTGTGTTAACATTTACAGGGGGGGGGTCTCCGGGAGTGTGTTAATATTTACAGGGGGGGTCTCCGGGAGTGTGTTAATATTTACAGGGGGGGGGTCTCCGGGAGTGTGTTAATATTTACAGGGGGGGTCTCCGGGAGTGCGTTAATATTTACAGGGGGGTCTCCGGGAGTGTGTTAATACTTACAGGGGGGTCTCCGGAAGTGTGTTAATATTTACAGGGGGGGGGGGTCTCCGGGAGTGTGTTAATATTTACAGGTGGGGTCTCCGGGAGTGTGTTAATATTTACAGGGGGGGGGGTCTCCGGAAGTGTGTTAATATTTACAGGGGGGGGTCTCCGGGAGTGTGTTAATATTTACAGGGGGGGGTCTCCGGGAGTGTGTTAATATTTACAGGGGGGGGTCTCCGGGAGTGTGTTAATATTTACAGGGGGGGGTCTCCGGGAGTGTGTTAATATTTACAGGTGGGGTCTCCTGGAGTGTGTTAATATTTACAGGGGGGGTCTCCTGGAGTATGTTAATATTTACAGGGGGGGGTCTCCGGGAGTGTGTTAATATTTACAGGGGGGTCTCCGGAAGTGTGTTAATATTTACAGGGGGGGGGTCTCCGGGAGTGTGTTAATATTTACAGGGGGGTCTCCGGAAGTGTGTTAATATTTACAGGGGGGGGTCTCCGGGAGTGTGTTAATATTTACAGGGGGGGTCTCCGGGAGTGTGTTAATATTTACAGGGGGGTCTCCGGAAGTGTGTTAATATTTACAGGGGGGGGGGTCTCCGGGAGTGTGTTAATATTTACAGGTGGGGTCTCCGGGAGTGTGTTAATATTTACAGGGGGGGGGGTCTCCGGAAGTGTGTTAATATTTACAGGGGGGGGTCTCCGGGAGTGTGTTAATATTTACAGGGAGGGGTCTCCGGGAGTGTGTTAATATTTACAGGGGGGGGTCTCCGGGAGTGTGTTAATATTTACAGGGGGGGGTCTCCGGGAGTGTGTTAATATTTACAGGTGGGGTCTCCTGGTGTGTGTTAATATTTACAGGGGGGGTCTCCTGGAGTATGTTAATATTTACAGGGGGGGGTCTCCGGGAGTGTGTTAATATTTACAGGGGGGGTCTCCGGGAGTGTGTTAATATTTACAGGGGGGGGGTCTCCGGGAGTGTGTTAATATTTACAGGGGGGGGGGGTCTCCGGGAGTGTGTTAATATTTACAGGGGGGGGTCTCCGGGAGTGTGTTAATATTTACAGGGGGGGGGGTCTCCGGGAGTGTGTTTAATATTTACAGGGGGGGGGGGTCTCCGGGAGTGTGTTAATATTTACAGGGGGGGGGGGGTCTCCGGGAGTGTGTTAATATTTACAGGGGGGGGGGTCTCCGGGAGTGTGTTAATATTTACAGGGGGGGGGGGTCTCCGGGAGTGTGTTAATATTTACAGGGGGGGGGTCTCCGGGAGTGTGTTAATATTTACAGGGGGGGGGGTCTCCGGGAGTGTGTTAATATTTACAGGGGGGGGGGGTCTCCGGGAGTGTGTTAATATTTACAGGGGGGGGGGTCTCCGGGAGTGTGTTAATATTTACAGGGGGGGGGGGTCTCCGGGAGTGTGTTAATATTTACAGGGGGGGTCTCCGGGAGTGCGTTAATATTTACAGGGGGGGGTCTCCGGGAGTGTGTTAATATTTACAGGGGGGGGGGTCTCCGGGAGTGTGTTAATATTTACAGGGGGGGGGGTCTCCGGGAGTGCGTTAATATTTACAGGGGGGGGTCTCCGGGAGTGCGTTAATATTTACAGGGGGGGAGGGGTCCCTGGCATCTTTACCTTTTGATAAGGGAGCAGGATTAAGTGAGAGAGACTGAGAGGTAGGCAGAGCGACTGGGGCAAATACAGAGAGACAGACAGAGACAGAAGAAGAGAGTAATATAGACATGGGGATCAGTAAAGGGGATACAGTGGGAGACAGGGACATCATTGTGTAATATTTCACCAGCTATCTTGTGAGAATACTGGGCTTTCTCTCAGCTTTACACTGTGGGAGGTAAGTGCTGCCAGGGTCTGAGATATTCCCAGGAGCTGATAGTGTGAGCATTGAAAAGAAGCGATTGTTTCCGGATCTCCAGAGAGACTGAGTTCTGTGATGTGGGTCTCGCTGCTGTCGGTAAACCAGTTGCGCTGAATTCACAGACTCTCTGAAGTTACACGAGGACATTGCGTCGGTGGCCAGAAGCTCGCCTCCCTGTACATTCCTGGTTTCTTGTTTCTTGTACAGAGGACCTTGAGAAATAGGAGCAGGAGTTGCCCACTGGCCCCTCGGGCCTGCTCTGCCATTCAATAAGATCATGGCTGACCTGCCCGTTAGCTTGACTCCACTTTCCCACCTACCACCCCCCCCCCCAACCCCCACCCCGCCCCCCCCCCCCCCCCCAACCCCCACCCGCCCACCACCCCCCCCCCCCCCCCCCCCCCCCCCACATAACCCTTAACCCCCCCGCTGATTGATCAATAATCTCGATGGACCAGCTTCCATTACTCTCTGGGAAAGAGAATTCCAAAGGCAAACAAAAATCTGAGAGAAAGAATTCCTCTTTGTCTCTGCCTTAAATGGGAGGCTCCTTATTTTCAGAATGTTCCCCCTCGTTCTACATTCCCCCACAAGAGGAAACATCCTCCCAGCATTGACCTTGTCAAGCTCCCTCAGAATCTGCGATGTTTCAATGCAATCACCTCTCCCACCCCCCTCCAACAAGCCCATTTGGAACCCCCATCACCCAACTCACTCATCTGAAAACCCAGTGCTGTCAGCGATCATTACGATTAAGATGGAGCAGTGGAAGTGTCCGGGGAGCAACCAAATGCCCTCTGTTGTAGAAGGATGTTCAGCCTAGTCAGGGATAAAGTGTCACCAGGGAAATAATAGTACTGCCCACATTGTGATGTAGAGAGTCACAGGATGGGAGAGTCTTGAGAGAAGTTAGCATGAAGATTGCACTGACTTCAGGCGATATGTTGGAGATATGTTTCTAGTTTATGTTCAAACACACAAGCCTCCAGACCTCCCAAAGATAGGAGAGACTAAAACTAGAGGGCATAGGTTTAAGGTGAGAGGGGAGAGATACAAAAGGGTCCAGAGGGGCAATTGTTTCACACAGAGGGTGGTGAGTGTCTGGAACAAGCTGCCAGAGGTAGTAGTAGAGGCGGGTACAATTTTGTCTTTTAAAAAAGCATTTAGACAGTTACATGGGTACGATGGGTATAGAGGGATATGGGCCAAATGTGGGCAATTGGGATTAGCTTCGGGGTTTTAAAAAAAGGGCAGCATGGACAAGTTGGGCCAAAGGGCCTGTTTCCATGCTGTAAACCTCGATGAACAACCAAACAACAACCTGGAGGCTAAATGGGAAACCAGCTGTGCCTCCCAGGCACGGCCATTCAGCCTTGGATCTTCAGGTAAGCGTTCTCCAAGGCGGCCTTCACGACACACGACAGCGCAGAGTCGCTGAGCAGAAACTGATAGCCAAGTTCCGCACACATGAGGACGGCCTAAACCGGGATGTTGGATTTATGTCACATTATCAGTAACCCCCACAGCTTGCCTCCTGGACTTGTAGGCTGTCCTGTCTGGAGACAATACACATCTCTTTAACCTGTGCTTAATGCTCCCTCCACCCACATTGTCTGTATCTTTAAGACCTGGCTGGTTGTAGGGATTTGCATTCTAATCAGTATTCTGTAACTTGATTTTGTGTCTCTGTGCACGGTTTGAGAGCACATTTCCACTCCATCTGACGAAGGAGCGGCGCTCCGAAAGCTTATAGTATTTGCTACCAAATAAACCTGTTGGACTTTAACCTGGTGTTGTTAAAACTCTTACTGTGTTCCTCCTAGGAAGGCCAGAGATCATTAAAGGTCAGTACAAATGTATCAGGCCATCCAGCTCATCCTTTCCATGAAACCTAATGAGGCCCCAATCACTCCACTTTGCACCAATCGGTCTCTGCTTGGCACAGTGCCTCCTTTTCCACCTTAACTCCTGAAGGCTTTTGCTGTCGGATTATACCAAACCCGTCAGGAACAGAGGCTGAACAGACTGCTCGCACCATGGCAGCTAGTGTCACCCGTTTCTTCGCTGAGAGGCTGGCAGGATACCCTGTGGACTGAAGCTTTGTCAGCCTCCAGTTGTCAGTGTGAAGAGGGTAGCACTGGATCAGCGCCGAGAGATGGCCAGAACCTTCCTGCACTGGAAACGATCCAGAGAAGGTTCACTTTGCTGAATCTTGGGATGAAAGGGTTTGTCTTCTGAGGAGGGATTGAGCCTGTACTCGTTGGAGTCTCGAAGAACGAGAGGTGATCTTATTGGATGGCTTCGGATTCTGAGGGGGCTTCGTGGGGTCGGGTGTATCCTCTTGTTGGGGAATTTAGAATTGGGAGGGCGGGGTGGGCAAAGTTTCAAAATGAGAGGTCTCACATTGAAGGCAGAGGCGAGGAGGAATTTCTTCCCTCAGAGAACCGTTAGTATCAATTCTCTTCACCAAGACACAAGTTACATCTCATGAGCATTTATTTATTCCACTTACCCTTTGGAATCTCCCATATCACCAACCCCCCCTTCCCCCCTATTGCAACAGTTGAGAATATCATCCCTCGGATGTTTAGAATGTCTCTGTAGCATCGTCCAGTCTGACGACCCACCGAGATGTCCGTGTTCCTCTGGTTCTTGCCTCTCCCTGATTATAATTTCTCCAACACTGCTGGTTGTCCTCAGCTGTCTGGACCCTGATGCCTGGAGCTGCCTCCTCAAGCCTTTCCTGCCTCTCCCTCTCTCTCTTTCTCTCTTCCTTCCAGACCTACCTCCTTGACCAAGCATTCAATAACTTGCACTAAGGGGGTAAATTTTCTGCTCCCTGCCCACCCACCATGGCAAACATTTAAAGGTCCGCTGACTTCAGGTGGGAATTTCCAGTCTCGGGGCAGACACAAGAAAATCCCCTTCGATATTTAATTCTTTGATGCAATGTTAATTTTTGCCTGATTTCAGTTTCTAAACTATATTGCGCTACATTGCGATGCTCAGAGTACTTTTTAAAATGCAAATTCTTCTTCGTTTAGTTGATATCCTTTCAACCTTTGCTGTGCTCTTGTGGAAGCGTATCGTACTTAGACCATTTCAGTCCACACTTGGTGTAACATGTTGAGACTTGACAGCCGGTGCCCCGAAACTTAAAACACTTCCAATTCTGCTTCAACCTGCTCTCCCCATATCCAAATCAGGCTCGTTAACCTTGCTGCGTATTGCCTGATTAATGCCCCAACTGACGAGACTTGGGGAAAATCGAGCCACTCTGGTGATCTTGTCAAAGGAGCAAGAAACAGTTTTGGGTGTGATCATGTTTGTCTGCATTTTAACGGGCACATCCAGGCCTCCACTCAGGTACCGGACTGTAATAACTCCACGGAGGCGAAAGTCCCGTCACCAAGTTACTTCATTTACACCATACATCTGTACACAGCCAGCTCTCCAGTTGCTCCCTGCTGAACGCAGGCTGAGAGTCTGACACACCTGCTTTAAATAGAGAGCAGGAGGCTCCCTGATTTAACCACCAATCAGGACTCATCAGGTAGTTCAGACTCTAACAAGCCAACCTCATTAGCCCGGCTGAACTCATCACAGATACAGAGAAATATTAAAGAAGTTAACTCAAGTTATTTCTGGACTGTCTGGTGCTGTTTGATGCCATAAGCATTCACCATCCGTTTCTGCACCTTCAGGTATGAGGCAGATGTTCCGACAACAATATCTCTCACACTCCCAATAGGTACCATGTCCAGGGAGGGCATTGGTGACCTTGAACCTCCACGTTAATCTTGCCCCAGAGACGTGCATCACCTTTGTTAGTGGTACATTCATCTGGTTTGTAAGCCTGTTTAAAAAGATCATTTAAAAAGATCAAAAGAGGATGTTTCCACTAGTCGGAAAAACTAGAACCAGAGGGCACAACCTCAGGCTGAAGGGACGATCCTTTAAAACAGAGATGAGGAGGAATTTCTTCAGCCAGAGAGTGGCGAATCTGTGGAACTCTTTGCCGCAGAAGGCTATGGAGGCCAGGTCATTGAGTGTCTTTAAGACAGAGATAGATAGGTTCTTGATTAATAAGGGGATCAGGGGTTATGGGGAAAAGGCAGGAGAATGGGGATGAGAAACATATCAGCCATGATTGAATGGTGGAGCAGACTCGATGGGCCGAGTGGCTTAATTCTGCTCCTATGTCTTATGGTCTTAAGGTCATTCTTTGTCTACCTCGACCTCTTTTACCATTGATCTTTCCCATCGGCGTCAGACTTTCTTAACGGGATTTTATGGCCGCGCTCTGGAAGTTTCAGGGCAATCCTTCATATTTTAAAAGGACTCAGGAGAAACCTGACAGTTTAAAAGTGGCCAACTCTGGCTGATAAAGAGCTCCCAGAAGGCTCGGCAGGACAAACATAACCTGCCTGTGGACTGTGCTAAGAAAAAGGTGTGAGGCCCCCTGAATATGCAAGTGGCCAGAAAGGCATCAGTGATCTAATCATCGGAAGGACAAAAGGAGATGGAGGCCAGCAGACAAACAATAAACAGACCAGCAGGGAGGCAATGGCCACGGAAATCGGTCCATCCACAGAAGACAAGAAGACCCATCCCACTGATGGGACACCGTTCAGGAAGCTCCGGAGGAGCATTAAGCAGACATTAAAATAACGACCCCCGGGGGTCAGGGCAGTTCCAGCCTTTTGTGTTTGAATTTGACTCAATTAAAACCGAGACTGCCCGTGATCGGAAGCCCATTGTCCTTGGAAATCAACTACGGGGGCAGGGAAGTTGGTTGTTAAATTGGGCGGAAGTTAAGATCAAGGGAGACAGACAAGCAGGATAGAGCTCTCTTCCAGAATCACAAGCTGATGTGCAGAGGTGAAGACCAACAGCAGCCCAATTTCAACCCTGCGCTAAGACATTCGAGCCCACCACAAAGGAACCCCTTTTAGAATTGTGAGTGTCCCAGCCAACCTTGTGAAGCTCTCGGGGATAGGATAGAGGTTGAGGCAAGGGGAGGGGCGGTGTATTGTAATTTTAAAGTTCAGTAATCTTGTTTTGAACTGTGTAAAGTAAGATTTTACGTTGTACCCGTTAGCATTTCTCCCATAGTGATAGTATAAAGTATAAGTTTTATTCACGTGTGGCGGGGTATTGGAGAGGTTGATTTTATTGTTAAATAAATCACTGTAAGTTTTGAAACTCGTTTGGAGTCTGTCTTGCCTCTTGTTCTCTCATCGACGCACTCTGGCGAGGTCACAGTTTCAATATCCCTTACCATAAATCCGGAGTCCAGAACCGAGGGTGATCTGAGCGATTCGAACCCACTCACTCCAGGGAGACTGCTGGTCAGGAGATAAAAAGGACAGAGTCTCTCTGTTCTCTCTCTTGGAGACCTACTCGAGTGGCGTGGGTGCAGGGTGGCCGTTGTTCCACCGACAAGGGAGAGAATCACTCAGGCCTTGGTGGCGGTTTTGGGGTGGCTGTGTGATATAAGTATCAGGTTACCGGTCAGGTATAAACGGTGAGCCTGGTTCAGCGCTCTCTCCTGCGGAGTTGCCCCAGTGCGGCATTCCCCGGCCTTTGAAATTTCAAGGCCTGTAAGAGAGAGACACTTGCAGCTATCGGCAGAACCCCAAATATCGACCTGTAAGTGGAGTATGGAGAAAGATCCCGCTACACGCTCGCCCTAAGGCTGGAAATTCCCACCCAATGTCAATGGACCTTTGCATGAATTTCCTGTCCCGCCTGCTACAATTCCGGTGGCAGGCGGGACAGGGAAATTCCGCCCTGTGAATCATTATTTCTCAATGAGTGTCCACCTGGAGTTCACCTGGACTTGACAGGCACCTTTCCATGGGTAATATATAGCTATATATCCAATGGGTGGAATCTTCCTGTCCCGCCCACCATGGGAAGTGTAGTGGGCGGGAAACAGACTATGCAAAGGTCCGATGACCTCGGGCAGGATTCTCCAGCCTTGGGGCGAGCGGGGTTGCATAATCCCACCCAATACATCTATATTGTTATATGTTTTATATACAGTAATATATCGAATTTGAAGAAATGTGCAGTAACAGGTGGAGATCGGCTTGACACAGTGAGTTAATAAGAGACACTCTAACCGCTGCCCCTTAACATCCAATGGTGTAACCATCACTGAATTCCCCATTGTCAACATCCTTGGGGTTACCATTGACCAGAAACTCAATGGACTCACCACATAAACATCAAGGATAGTTTAACGGCTGCTTAAGGGGGATCTGCACACTGAGGTAATATGGGCTGAAGTTAGAAATAGGAAAGGAGCGGTCACGTTGTTAGGAGTTTTCTATAGGCCCCCAAATAGTAATAGAGATGTGGAGGAAGAAATTGCTAAGCAGATTATGGATAGGTGTGGAGGTCACAGGGTAGTTGGCATGGGTGACTTTAACTTTCCAAATATTGATTGGAACCGTTATAGGTCGAATAGTTGGGATGGGGCAGTTTTTGTGCAGTGTGTGCAGGAGGGTTTCCTGACACAATATGTGGATAGGCCGACAAGAGGTGGGGCCACATTGGACTTGGTACTGGGTAATGAACCGGGCCAAGTGTTAGATTTGTTTGTGGGAGAGAACTTTGGAGATAGTGACCACAATTCGGTGTCTTTCATTATTGCAATGGAGAGGGATAGGGCCATACGGCAGGGCAAGGTTTATAATTGGGGGAGGGATAATTATGACGCGATTAGGCAGGAATTAGGGAGAACAGAAACTGTCAGGGAAAGGCACAAATGAAAAGTGGAGCTTGTTCAAGGAACAAATACTGCGTGTCCTTGATAGGTATGCCCCTGTCAGGCAGGGAGGAAATGGCCGAGTGAGGGAACCATGGTTCACAAAAGAGGTTGAATGTCTTGTCAAGAGGTAAAAGGAAGCGTATGTAAGGATGAGAAAACAAGGTTCAGTTGGGTCGCTTTAGGGGTACAAGGTAGCAAGGAATGAGCTAAAAAAAGAGCTTAGGAGAGCTAGGAGGGGGCATGAGAAGTCCTTGGCAGGTCAGATCAAGGAAAACCCCTAGGCTTTTTACTCTTATGTGAGGAATAAAAGAATGACCAGGGTGAGGTTAGGGCCGGTCAAGGACAGTAGTGGGAACTTGTGCATGGAGTCAGAAGAGATAGGAGAGGCGATGAATGAATACTTTTCTTCAGTGTTCACCAAGGAGAGGGACCATATTTTTGAGGATGAGAGTGTAATACAGGCTGGTAGGCTGGAGGAGGTAGCTGTTCTGAGGGAAGATGTATTAGCAATTTTGAAAAACCTGAGGGTCGATAAGTCCCCTGGGCCAGATGAGATATATCCTAGGATTCTTTGGGAGGCAAAGGATGAGATTGCAGAGCATTTGGCTTTGATCTTTGGGTCCTCATTGTCCACGGGGATAGTGCCAGAGGACTGGGGAGTGGCGAATGTTGTTCTATAAACACAGTGGCTACAAATACTTCAGTGAGTAGCTCACCTCCTGACTCCCCAAAGCCTGTCCACCATCTACAAGGCACAAGTCAGGAGTGTGATGGAATACTCCCCACTTGCCTGGATGGGTGTGTTGAAGTGTAACTTTTTTCTGCAAATTACTTGTAAAAGACAGACTTTACAAATTTGTTCCCGTCAAAATAACAAGCATTTAATAACGAAGATCTGCATGCAGAAGGTGGCTAAGACTTGGGGTCAGAGAGCAGTTGGTACAGCTGCTAATTCCTCCACCAAGTCCACGCCTAGCCCCAGAAACGGTCCACAATTAACACAAAATCAGTCTCAGGTTTTGTGACAGAGGCTTACACGGGAAAATGAGTAATAGAAACAATTAATGGCAACATCAATACAAGTGGCATCTCACCGTGACTTCCGACGCCCCTCGGTCTTATCAATAGTAACATTATCCTGTCTTTGGAAGGAACAAAATGGTTCGGTGACTCCCTCACCTACGACCTTATCTTGTTCATGCATGTAGTTCTAGGGTCCTTGTCTAAACACCCTGAGACAAGGCCAGTTGGCCTTGTTTTATGTTTTATTACTTCCCTTCCCGAAGATAAGCAGAGTCAGCCTCAGTTTGACCCTACTAGTTTGGGCGAGGGTCAAATGGTTTAGCAGCTGCTTTGTTCTGTGGTTTTTTTGTTAGTATCACCTCGAGCAAGTAGCCACTTTTTCCATCATGCCATTATTAGTTTGTACCATATCACAGGTGCAGCTCCAACGACACTCAAAAAGGATTACACCATCCAGGACAAAGCAGCCCCGCTTAATTGGCACCACATCCACAAACATCCACTCCCTCCACCACCGACGCTCAGTAGCAGCAGTGAGTACTGTCTACAAGATGCACTGCAGCAATTCACCAAAGATCCTTCGACAGCACCTTCCAAACCCACAACCACTTCCATCTAGAAGGACAAGGGCAGCAGATAAATGGGAACACCACCACCTGCAAGTTCCCCTCCGAGCCACTCACCATCCTGATTTGGAAATATATCGCCTTTCCTTCACAGTCGCTGGGTCAAAATCCTGGAATTCCCTCCCTCACGGCATTGTGGATCAACCCACAGAACATGGAATGCAGCGATTCAAGAAGGCAGCTCACCACCACCTTCTCACGGGCAACTAGGGGTGGGCAATAAATGCTGGCCTGGCCAGCGACGCCCATGTCCCATGATTGAGTTTAAAAAAAGTTAAACTCTTGCACTGACTCAGGATTTGAGGGGACCAGGTTACACTCTGACAGAGGCATGCATCTACACTTTGCAGAGTCACCCTTTGTTCGAGGTGGATGAAACATTAAACTGAGGCCCTTTCTCTTTGCCCTCATGGATAGGAAAAGTCTGAGTGCCCTCTGTCAATGTCCTCTCCAACCAGAAACATGGATTCACTAATCATCCAGTTCATTGGCTGTTCATATGGGATCTCATGATGTGGAGATGCCGGCGTTGGACTGGGGTAAACACAGTAAGAAGTTTAACAACACCAGGTTAAAGTCCAACAGGTTTATTTGGTAGCAAAAGCCACACAAGCTTTCGAGGCTCTAAGCCCCTTCTTCAGGTGAGTGGGAATTCTGTTCACAAACAGAACTTATAAGACACAGACTCAATTTACATGAATAATGGTTGGAATGCGAATACTTACAACTAATCCAGTCTTTAAGAAACAAAACAATGGGAGTGGAGAGAGACATATGGGATCTTGTCAGGCACAAAGAGACACAGGTATTTGTTGACAAAACAACACTGCCAGAACTCTGGGACGCCTCTGGCTATGGAGCATTTTATTCATACGTTATTTATTCATACGTTATATTATTCATACGTTATTTTATTCAAACGTTCGGAACAAAAGGGTTGTCAGGGAAAAAATTCGGACCTCTCAGGGACAAAAGTGGGGAATTATGCTTGCAGCCCAAAGAAGTAGGGGAGATCCTAAATGAAT
>NC_135822.1:73904455-74026955 GCF_964213995.1 Mustelus asterias
CATTTCTGAATGGAGGGCTGTGACAAGTGGCGTTCCTCAGGGATCAGTGCTGGGACCTTTGCTGTTTGTAAGATATATAAATGATTTGGAGGAATATGTAACTGGATTGATTAGTAAGTTTGCGGACGACACAAAGGTTGTTGGATTTGCGGATAGCGATGAGGACCATCAGAGGATACAGCAGGATATAGATCAGTTGGAGACTTGGGCGGAGAGATGGCCGATGGAGTTTAATCCAGACAAATGTGAGGTAATGCATTTTGGAAGGTCTAATACAAATAGGAACTATACAGTAAATGACTGAACCCTTAAGAGTATTGATAGGCAGAAGGATCTGGGTGTACAGGTACACAGGTCACTGAAAGTGGCAATGCAGGTGGAGAAGGTAGTCAAGAAGGCATACGGCATGCTTGCCTTCATCGGCCGGGGCATTGAGTTTAAAAATTGGCAAGTCATGTTGTAGTTTTAGAGAACCTTAGTTAGGCTACACTTGGAATATAGTGTTCAATTCTGGTCGCCACACTACCAGAAAGATGTGGAGGCTTTGGAGAGGGTACAGAAAAGATTTACCAGGATGTTGCCTGGTATGGAGGGCATTAGCTATGAGGGGAGGTTGGAGAAACTTGGTTTGTTCTCACTGGAACGATGGAGGTTGAGGGGCGACCTGATAGAAGTCTACAAGATTATGAGGGGCATGGACAGAGTGGACAGTCAGAAGCTTTTTCCCAGGGCGGAAGAGTCAATTACTAGGGGGCACAGGTTTAAAGGAGATGTACGAGGCAGGTTTTTTACAGAGAGGGTGATGGGTGCCTAGAACTCGCTGCCGGGGGAGGTAGTGGAAGCGGATACGATAGTGAATTTTAAGGGGCGTCTTGACAAATACATGAATAGGATGGGAATAGAGGGATATGGTCCCTGGAAGGGTAGGGGGTTTTAGTTCAGCCGGGCAGCATGGTCGGTGCAGGCTTGGAGGGCCGAAGGGCCTGTTCCTGTGCTGTAATTTTCTTTGTTCTTTATCTGCTGAGATTTACGAGCATCTTCTGCTTTTGTTTTGTAACACTTCAACTCCATCAGACTCTTAGGGTTTGTAAGGGTTAATGTGTGGGATTGCATAAATAACGTGTCCCAGGATGATGATGTCAGGGAACACATGACAACAAGTTGAGATGGAGAATATCTCATTTCAAATTGAAAGATTTGCGAAAAACATTTTATTTAAATTAGAAGGGTTTAGCTTTGTGATAGCTGATTTTATTCTTCAAGAGGGTGCTGCCCAAGGAGCCTTGGTGAGTTGCTCCAGTGCATCTGGTCGATGGTACACACGGCTGTCACTGTGCGTCAGTGGTTGGTTGAATGTTTGAGGATGTGGTGCCAATCAAGCAGGGCTGCTTTATCCCAGATTGTGTCGAACATCTTGTGTTCTTGGAGCTGCACTCATCCTGGGCGGCACGGTGACACCGCAATTAGCACTGCTGCCTCACAAAGCTAGGGACCTGGGTTCGATTCCCGACTTGGGGTCGCTCTCTGTGTGGAGTTTGCACATTCTCCCCGTGTCTGGGTGGGTTTCCTCCGGGTGCTCCGGTTTCCTCCCACAGTCCAAAAGACGCACTGGTTAGGTGGATTGGCCGCGCTAAATTCACCGTCAGTGTACCCGAACAAGCGCTGGCGTGTGGCGACTAGGGGATTTTCACAGTAACTTCATTGCAGTGTGAATGTAAGCCCTACTTGTGACACTAATAAATAAGCTTTAAACAGGGAAGTGGAGAGTATTCCATCACACTCCTGGCTTGTTCCTGGTAGATGGTGGACAGATTTTGGGAAGTCAGGGGGTGAGTTACTCCTTGCAGAAGGCCCAGCCTCTTCGCTGCTCTGGTAGCCCCAGTATTGAAACAGCTGGTCCAGGCTGTGAAGGAGAAGGTTACGTGTTTGAAACACATCAATTGTGGATGGACCAGCAGTCATGAAGATGCGTCATGGGCCACCCCTTCAACCCAGATTGCCGAGGAATTTCCAGATTATTCTGGTCCGCTAACTCTGACGCTAACTGCAATCTTGGCCACTCACTCATTAGCAATTCCCCATGAGAGCAGGTCTGAAGTCAAATTCGAGGAAAGTCATCCTGTAAGTCTTAACTGAGGCCAATAACTAACTTGGAATACTGTGTACAGTTCTGGTCACCCTATTATAGAAAGGATATTATTAAACTAGAAAGAGTGCAGAAAAGATTTACTAGGATGCTACCGGGACTTGATGGTTTGAGTTACAAGGAGAGGCTGGATAGACTGGGACTTTTTTCTCTGGAGCGTAGAAGACTGAGGGTTGATCTTATAGAGGTCTATAAAATAATGAGGGGCACAGATCAGCTCGATAGTCAATATCTTTTCCCAAAGGTAGGGGAGACGAAAACTAGAGGGCATAGGTTTAAGATGCGAGGGGAGAGATACAAAAGGGTCCAGAGGGGCAATTTTTTCATGCAGAGGGTGTGAGTGTCTGGAACAATCTGCCAGAGGTAGTCGTAGAGGCGGGTACAATTTTGTCTTTTAAAAGGTGTTTAGACAGTAACATGGGTAAGATGGGTATAGAGGGATATGGGCCAAACGGAGGCAATTGGGATTAGCTTAGGGGTTTAAAAAAAAGG
Organism: Mustelus asterias; assembly: GCF_964213995.1. Lineage (NCBI taxonomy): Eukaryota > Metazoa > Chordata > Chondrichthyes > Carcharhiniformes > Triakidae > Mustelus > Mustelus asterias. The sequence continues at coordinate 73,907,094 of NC_135822.1, forward strand.
GTGGTATGGACAAGTTGGGCCGAAGGGCCTGTTTCCATGCTGTAAACCTCGATGACTCTATAAGTATCCTGTGCCTCAAACCAGTACCACTCCAGATAAGAGTGACCTGCTTTACTACAGTGCCTGACAACCTATACCAATTTGCAAAGCTTGTATCAGTCTGTCTCAGGTTTCATATCCTTGTGTGTGGTTATCTTGCTCGCTGAGTGCTGGCTGCTATTGAAATATGTATTGCAAAGCAGTTCCACTTTCAGAGTTCTTCTGGGAACCGTATTGAGAATTTCTCGGGTTCATTTCACGACTGACCCTTCACATCACAATGGGCACAAAGCCAGATGTAGGTTCACCTGACAGCACCTCTGGACAGCAATGCTCCCGGGTGGTGCCCAAATTGCTGTTTTCATTTCTTATTGTCTTGATGCAATGTCACACCTGAGTGCCTTCTTACAAATGCAGGGAAGTAAAGTGGAATATCAAAGCTGTGACAGGACTTCTGCAGGAAATAAAATACTGTTTGAAGATGCGTAATCAGACCTCAGTGACAAGGTTAATCGCGCCTGCAGAAAAATCGCTGGACTGGTGAAGACACTGAGGGTGAAGATTCTCGATCCTCTGAGTGAGATTTAAACCGGCTTTCTGAAAAGGGATGAGGCAAGCAGTTTCTTTCCTTCGACGCAGTAAACAAGGTGCATACGGTCTCCTTATTTCAATGTGAGGCTGTATCCCAGGGCTGAAAGAACTGCTACACAGTCTGGCAATCTTATTGCCGGTCCCTTTGGGCAGAATTGATGAGGAACGGAAAAAAAGCCGCGTATATATTCCTGCGCAGGTACCTCTACTCTGCAGGCAAAAGGAACTTGTCCAGGCATTGCGCCATTCTGGAATTAAATACGAGTGTGGGGACAATAGTTTGTGAACAGACGTGATTTCCACACTGCTCGTCGGAAACCTGATGAATCAAAACAGTCCGGCATCCCAACACTGAAAATTCTGGCAAAAATAATTGGGTGCAGTTGTGCACGAGTTTGTTAGAGAGCGTTTAGTGTGCGGAATACACAGTGACAGTGTGCGCAAGCAGCTGCTCCGCAAGAAAACTCCACATTGGAATCCAATATTGAAAGAACAAACCGAGAGTGATGCTAAAGTATGAAGAAGGGAAGCTGACAGCCTTCCAATCCAAAACACACCCAGCCCCAACTGCAGAGGCAAGTGCCCACAAGACAGAAACAGATGGTTTGCATTTGATAGGCGCTGGATGAACTGTGGTAAATGGAACCACTTTGCCAAGTGCTGCAAATCACAGCCATATCAACCAACTACTGTCACAAGACATACCGCAGCCAACTACCTCCCCAAAACTCAGCAGAGTACAGAGACAGAGTACTGGAATGAGATAGACAATCTGGTGAACTGGTGCGGCAACAATAATCTCTCCCTCAATGTCAACAAAACGAAGGAGATTGTCACCGACTTCAGGAAGTGTAAAGGAGAACATGCCCTGTCTACATCAACGGGGACGAAGTAGAAAGGGTCGAGAGCTTCAAGTTTTTAGGTGTCCAAATCACCAACAACCTGTCCTGGTCCCCCCATGCCGACACTATAGTTAAGAAAGCCCACCAATGCCTCTACTTTCTCAGAAGACTAAGGAAATTTGGCATGTCAGCTACGACTCTCACCAACTTTTACAGATGCAACATAGAAAGCATTCTTTCTGGTTGTATCACAGCTTGGTCTGGGCTCCTGCTCTGCCCAAGACCGCAAGGAACTACAAAAGGTCGTGAATGTAGCCCAATCCATCACGCAAACCAGCCTCCTATCCATTGACTCTGTCTACACTTCCCGCTGCCTGGGCAAAGCAGCCAGCATAATTAAGGACCCCACGTACCCCGGACATTCTCTCTTCCACCTTCTTCCTTCAGGAAAAAGATACAAAAGTCTGAGGTCACGTACCAACCGACTCAAGAACAGCTTTTTCCCTGCTGCTGTCAGACTTTTGAATGGACCTACCTCGCATTAAGTTGACCTTTCTCTGCACCCTAGCTATGACTGTAACATTACATTCTCCATAGGTTTAAGGTGAGAGGGGAGAGGTACAAAAGGGTCCAGAGGGGCAATTTTTTCACACAGAGGGTGATGAGTGTCTGGAACAACCTGCTCGAGGTGGTAGTCGAGGCGGGTACAATTTTATCTTTTAAAAAACATTTAGATAGTTACATGGGTACGATGGGTATAGAGGGATATGGGCCAAATGCAGGCAATTGGGATTAGCTTAGGGGTTTTAAAAAAAATGGCGGCATGGACAAGTTGGGCTGAAGGGCCTGTTTCCATGCTGTAAACCTCTATGACTCTGTGACTCTATGACTCCACTCTCTCATTTCCTTCTCTATGAACGGTATGCTTTGTCTGAACAGCGCGTAAGAAACAATATTTTTCACTGTATGTTAATACATGTGACAATAATAAATCAAACCAAAATCATTTGGTGCTGAGTGGTTGGTTCCAAAGGAGGGAGGGTTTTGAATGAGATTGTTGGCTTTATTTGGGGATTAAGTTGTGAGCCAATTCATGACCTTGAAAGAATCGTTCATGGGTGACAAACAGAACTCTTATTTTTAAAATTAGATTTATGATCCTCGGTTTTCAGTTTTGAAAACTGGGAGGCCGTTCGTGCAAAGGCAAAAACTGCGTTGGACAAGTGGCAGGTACAGAAATGTAATGGTGTGGCATCCCTCAGACAATGTCAAGGCACTTCAGACTTCATTAGAAGCAAAAGGTATTTATTGATAAAGTGGATACAGAGGATTGCAGCCCTCGGCTGCCGTGAGACAGAGCCCCGGCCCTGACAAGGTGACTACATGGCTGCCCGATGATTCTGCCTGAGAGAGGACTCCACCCTCTGGAGGTGATCACTCACTCTCCGTTCCCCATCCATCCCTCAAGCCAGATGACCCTCTTCTGCTGTGCTCTCTGAGAGAGAGAGGCAGACCATCACACTCACTACGATAATGGATCCCCAATCCATAGCTGCAATGATGAAGATGTTTGAACACAGCTCGGACCCTGCCTCTTCCTCCATTGACAGCTGTCTCGGAGCAGAGTCGCCGCGAATGGATTGCCGCCCTTTGGAGGGCCCTGCTGTAGCTGACTGCCGGGTTTACCACCCACAACAGTCATTGTGCTTTCAGAGTTAATCTGTTTGAGGCATCTTAGGACCTCCTGTAGAACAAAGAACAAGAACAAAGAACAAAGAAAATTACAGCACAGGAACAGGCCCTTTGGCCCTCCAAGCCTGCACCGACCATGCTGCCCCGACTGAACTAAAACCCCCTACCCTTCCGGGGACCATATCCCTCTATTCCCATCCGATTCATGTATTTGTCAAGACGCCCCTTAAAACTCACTATCGTATCTGCTTCTCCCGGCAGCGAGTTCCAGGCACCCACCACCCTCTGTGTAAAAATCTTGCCTCATACATCTCCTTTAAACCTTGCCCCTCGCACCTTAAACCTGTGCCCATGTGATTAATTGCTGCAAGGGTGCAAGTCCTTCCTCACAATACTCCACCCTTGTCCAAATTTGTCATAGAGCCATACAGCTTTACAGCATGGAAACAGGCCCTTCGGCCCAACTTGTCCATGCCGTCCTTTTTCTTAAACCCCTAAGCGAATCCCAATTGCCCGCATTTGGCCCATATCCCTTTTTACCCATCGTACCCATGTAACTGTCTAAATGCTTTTTAAAAGACAAAATTGTACCCGCCTCTACTACTACCTCTGGCAGCTTGTTCCAGACACTCACCACCCTCTGTGTCCATTTTCAGCCTCTGGCTTGGTGGACAAATAATTTTTGATAGAAACTCTAATGCCTTGGAATGAGTGACGACCACCAAAGGGGAGTAACAAAAATAACTAATGTCCTTTAGGGAAGGAAATCTGCCGTCTTTACCCTGGTCTGGCCTACATGTGACTCCAGAGCCACAGCAATGTGGTTGACTCTCAACTGCCCTCTGCAATGGCCGAGCAAGACACTCAGTTCAAGGGCAACTAGGGATGGGCAATAGATACTGGCCAACCAGCAACGCCCATGTCCCACAGATGAATAAAAAAAACCTATCTATTCAGGGTAAAAAATACTCCATACAGAGCGTGGGATAGCTGCTGCCAATTACTTTGACTCGGGCTCCCAGACTGCCTGAGAGAACCCGCGCTCAGTGCCAGGATTGGCCAGACGGGTGACATGTCCCTCCAAAACCTTAGCCCTTAAAGGGGCCGTCACGACAGAAACGCGGTCGGAGTGGCGAAACTTTCTTCCTGCTCCCGTCTGTTTATTTTTGCTTTTCTGCAAAATGTTCCAGAGTGCCGTCTTGACAAAAATCAGCACAAAAGTTCCTCAACAGACCTTGTCCCTTCTTGTAAATAATGCAGTCGGGCTCCCTCAGCATATTCTGCGCTTTATTCTTTGGAGCAAGATGATTTATGGCACTTCATCCTCTCCAGAGACAGAGATGAATTGCCTCCAATTCCTGACTTCAATTGCAACTTGTTTCCTGCTTCACAGAGTGAATGACTCTCACTCCAGCCGTGCTTATTGTCCACTGTGACAAAACTCAAAATTAACTCTCCGGGGTTCCACCAATTAGACCACAGGCATTGCAGAAGGAGGCCATTTGGCCCATCGGTAGGTTTGGTACGGACAGACATGGCAAGTTAAGCTCCAATCTCTGACATTTCACACCGCACTGAACTTATTGTTGCGATGTCCCTTCTGATGTGTCCCTGATATTGAGCACTCAGTGTTTGAAGGCAAGGTGGCAAGGTGCAACAGACTCGATTTAGTGCTTAAAGTGACAGAAGAATTACATCGTGTGTGCAGCACAGAAACAGAGCATTCATCTCATATGGTCCATAATGATGCTCACCTTCCCCAGACCCCTCTTCTTTATCGAACTCTATCAGCATTACCCAGCATTACTTATGCACACCCCGCACTCGTTTCAGCAATCTCCCCACACGCTGAGCCGCTCCCAATAGGCCTGTGCATAAGAACATAAGAACTAGGAGCAGGAGTAGGCCATCTGGCCCCTCGAGCCTGCTCCGCCATTCAATAAGATCATGGCTGATCTTTTCGTGGACTCAGCTCCACTTACCCGCCCGCTCACCACAACCCTTAATTCCTTTACTGTTCAAAAATCTATCTATCCTTGCCTTAAAAACATTCAATGAGGTAGCCTCAACTGCTTCATTGGGCAGGGAATTCCACAGATTCACAACCCTTTGTGTGAAGAAGTTCCTCCTCAACTCAGTCCTAAATCTGCTCCCCCTTATTTTGAGGCCATGCCCCCTAGTTCTAGTTTCACCCACCAGTGGAAACAACTTCCCTGCCTCTATCTTATCCATCCCCTTCATAATCTTATATGATTCTATAAGATCTCCACTCATTCTTCTGAATTCCAATGAGTATAGCCCCAGTCTACTCAGTCTCTCCTCATAAGCCTGAAATACTGAAAAGCAGAAAGGTTCTCCCTACTTCTCCCCATCTACCTTTTGACCAACTAACTAAAACAGGTTGTTGATCACCTTGCTGTATCTGGGATCTTGCTGTGTGCAAATTGGCTGTTGCATTTCCAACAGCAATATACATTTTAGAATTCTTTCGGGCCTCCTGAGGTTGTGAGAGGCGTGATAGAAAGCTATGTCTCACTTTCTTTCTTCCTGTGGCGCTTCTCTCACTTCCCAATCAGAGCTGGGACAAGCGCAAATAATCCAACTCCACTCTTCCAACTGAAGTGACGCCCAGTGAACCATGTCACCACTTCAGATTTCTCCCAACTACCTGCTGTGAATGGGTGTAGTGGTGAATGGCTTAGAATCATAGAACCCCGGCAGTGCAGAAGGCCATTGGCCCCATCTAGCCTGTACTGACTCTCCGACAGAATATCTTACCCAGATCCTATCCCCATAACTCCATGAATTTACTCCCCCCCAATTCCCATGACCTACACATCTTGGACGCTAAGGGGCAATTTAGCACTCCCTAGCCAGTAAACCTGAACATCTTTGGAGTATGGAAGGAAACCAGAGCATCCGGAGGAAACCCATGCAGACATGGGGAGAACGTGCAGACTCCGCACAGACAGTGACCCGAAGCTGGGAATTGAACCCGGGTCGCTGGCGCTGTGAGGCATGATGTGGAGTTGCTGGCGTTGGACTGGGGTGGGCACAGTAAGTAGTCTCACAACACCAGGTTAATGTCCAACAGGTTTATTTGGTAGCACGAGCTTTCGGAGCGCTGCCCCTTCATCAGGTGAGTGAAGAGTTCAGTTCACAAACAGGCCATATATAGACACAAACTCAATTACAAGATAATGTTTGGAATGCGAGTCTTTACAGGTAATCAAGTCTTTACAGGTGCAGACAATGTGAGTGGAGAGAGCGTTAAGCACAGGTTAAAGAGATGTGTATTGTCTCCAGCCAGGACAGTTCGTGAGATTTTGCAAGCCCAGGCAAGTCGTGGGGGTTACAGATAGTGTGACATGAACCCAAGATCCCGGTTTAGGCTGTCCTCATGTGTGCGGAACTTGGCTATCAGTCTCTGCTCAGCGATTCTGCGTTGTCGTGTGTCGTGAAGGCCGCCTTGGAGAACGCTTACCCGAAGATCAGAGGCTGAATGCCCGTGACTGCTGAAGTGCTCCCCGACAGGAAGGGAACACTTTGGCAGCAGTGCCAACCACGGTGCCGCAGTGCTTGCTCCTGGTATCCTGACCAACTGGAACTGGATCTAAACACCAAAATGGGAGAAACTGTTCCTATTGATGGAAGAGTCGAGTACAAGAGGGCACAGATTTAAAATATTTGGCCAAAGAAGTGATGGGGACATGAGGATAAACCTTCTTCTGTAACAAGTAAGTGATTAGGATCTGGAAAGTGCTGCCGAAGAATGTGGGTTGGAGGCGGAGTCAGCCAAGGATTCCAAGAGGGGATTGGATTATGACCTGAAAAGGAAGAATGTGTAGGGTTACGAGGAGAAGGCAGAGGAGTGGCACCACGTGAATTGCTCTTTCAGAGAGCCAGCTCACGCCACGATAGGCCGAATGGCTTCCTTCTTTGCTTTCTATGGTTCTGGAACACTCTCAATGCAGTGCTGAGGGATAGCTGGTGTGCTGTCCTTTTAGCTGCGATGTTATTCAGAGGCTCTATCTGTCATTTCTGGTGGATGTTAAGGGCCCATGACACTCTCCTTCCAAAGGTCCTGGATGAAATTACCCTTCAACAACATCACTGAAACAGACCACCTGCTCATTATCCCATCGATGTTTGAGGGGTCTTGCTGTGCGCCAACTCCCAGCATTACAGCGGCGACCACACTTCGGAAAGTAATTCATTGGCTGTGAAGAGCTGCAGGACACCCTGAGGTTGTGTCAGGTGCTACACAAATGCAAGCCTTCCTCTCTACGCTGGCAGTTTTGGGGACTGCGTAATCGATTTGATTATGTGGGCGCCTGGGATTTTCCCCAGCGCGCGAGGTCTTGCGTTCTGCGTTTATCAGTGTGTTTCACAAGAGGGAGGCTCTGTGAGAGAACGGTCTGTGTCTGCTCACTGTGGGGTGAACGAGACTAGAGGAGGATTGATTGTGCAGAGTCATAGAGGTTTACAGCATGGAAACAGGCCCTTCGGCCCAACTTGTCCATGCCGCCTTTTTTTTAAACCCTTAAGCTAATCCCAGTTGCCCGCATTTGGCCCATATTCCTCTATACCCATCTAACCCATGTAACTGTCTAAATGCTTTTTAAAAGATAAAATTGTACCTGCCTCTACTACTACCCACGGCAGCTTGTTCCAGACACTCACCACCCTCTGTGTGAAAAAATTGCCCCTCTGGACACTTTTGTATCTCTACCCTCTCACCTTAAACCTGTGCCCTCTAGTTTTAGACTCCTCTATCTTTGGGAAAAGATATTGACTATCTACCTTGTCTATGCCCCTCATTATTTTATAGACCTCTATAAGGTCACCCCTCAGCCTTCTGCGCTCCAGAGAAAAAAGTCCCAGTCTATCCAGCCTCTCCTTATAACTCAATCCATCAAGTCCCGGTAGCATCCGAGTAAATCTTTTCTGCACTCTTCCTAGTTTAATAATATCCTTTCGATAATAGGGTGACCAGAACTGCACACAGTATTCCAAGTGTGGCCTGACCAATGTCTTGTACAACTTCAACAAGACATCCCGACTCCTGTATTCAATGTTCTGACCAATGAAACCAAGCATGTCGAATGCCTTCTTCACCACTCTGTCCACCTGTGACTCCACTTTCAAGGAGCTATGAACGTGTACCCCGGATCTCTTTGTTCTGTAACTCTCCCCAACGCCCTGCCATTAACTGAGTAAGTCCTGCCCTGGTTCAATCTACCAAAATGCATCACCTCGCATTTGCCTAAATTAAACTCCATCTGCCATTCGTCATCTTCCCACCTTCTGTCAGTCAGGTAGGGACCAGTCTTTTTTGATTTGATTTATTATTGTCACATGTATTAACATACAGTGAAAAGTATTGTTTCTTGCGCACTATACAGACAAAGCATACCGTTCATAGAGAAGGAAAGGAGAGGGTGCAGCATGCAGTGGTACAGTCATAGCTAGGGTGTAGAGAAAGACTTTCACCAACTTTTACAGATGCAACATAGAAAGCATTCTTTCTGGTTGTATCACAGCTTGGTATGGCTCCTGCTCTGCCCAAGACCGCAAGGAACTACAAAAGGTTGTGAATGTAGCCCAATCCATCACTCAAACCAGCCTCCCATCCATTGACTCTGTCTACACTTCTTGCTGCCTCGGCAAAGCAGCCAGCATAATTAAGGACCCCACGCACCCCGGACATTCTCTCTTCCACCTTCTTCCTTCGGGAAAAAGATACAAAAGTCTGAGGTCATGTACCAACCGACTCAAGAACAGCTTCTTCCCTGCTGCCGTCAGACTTTTGAATGGACTTACCTTGCATTAAGTTGATCTTTCTCTACACCCTAGCTATGACTGTAACACTACATTCTGCACTCTCTCATTTCCTTCTCATGTGACAATAATAAATCAAATCAAATCAAAAAGATCAACTTGATGCAAGGTAAGTCCATTCAAAAGTCTGACAGCAGCAGGGAAGAAGCTGTTCTTGAGTCGGTTGGTACATAACCTCAGACTTTTGTATCTTTTTCCCAACGGAAGAAGGTGGAAGAGAGAATGTCCGGGGTGCGTGGGGTCCTTAATTATGCTGGCTGCTTTGCCGAGGCAGCGGGAAGTGTAGACAGAGTCAATGGATGGGAGGCTGGTTTGCGTGATGGATTGGGCTACATTCTCAACCTTTTGTAGTTCCTTGCGGTCTTGGGCAGAGCAGGAGCCATACCAAGCTGTGATACAACCAGAAAGAATGCTTTCTATGGTGCATCTGTAAAAGTTGGTGAGAGTCGTAGCTGACATGCCAAATTTCCTTCGTCTTCTGGGAAAGTAGAGGCGTTGGTGGGCTTTCTTAACTATAGTGTCGGCATGGGGGGGACCAGGATCAGTGAACCGTTCGATAAAGTCCTCTAAATCCTGGTGTGGCATGATCTAATATTTAAATCACTGCCGATCATCAATCCTGTGGGAGAATTCATCACTCTCAAGGCAGCCTGTGCAATGGTTACCATTACACATTTCTGAAGGGGGATTCTATGAATCAGTCGCCGTGGCTTAATTGCTAAATGTAATTATATAATTCACCAGTTGCCCTGCGCTGATCTCGACTGCTTTGAATTCCATTATGTACAGGTCTAATAAAGTGCCAAGTCACAGCTAAGTGCGTTGCTGTGGGTGTTTCCGCATCATTGCTGCTGATGTAGTATTAAACCCAAGCCAAGGGCCAGCATATCGAACCCTTGTCCCTTGTGTTTTGGAGCTTGGGGGAAAGGCTGTTCTTCGGGCCATTGCCTCCTGAGTCAGAGCGATGGGCTGATTTTCAACCCCTTCTGCTTTGGCAGGGAACAGTGTGAGTTCAAAGCCAGCCAGTTACTTCCCTGTTTAGCACCTGCTCCTATCACCCCATTGACCAGTCTGCGTAAAATCAGCTTCCCGTGATGATGTCTGCATCGTCATGTCATCTGAAGCAGGGACATTGAGCGGGGACATCAGCCCCACTTTAACAGCAGGTTGCTGCTGGGGACAGCACAGCCCCTCGCAAGACTGTGAAACTATTCCCTTTGTGAGGCCAGGATTGTGAAAGTGTTGCTCAAAGGGCACGGTGGCACAGTGGTTAGCACTGCTGCCTCACAGCACCAGGACGCGGGCTCGATTCCCGGCTTGGGTCACTGTTTGTGTGGAGTTTGCACATTCTCCCTGTGTCTGCATGGGTTTCCTCCGGGTGCTCCAGTTTCCTCCCACACTCCAAAGATGTGCGGGTTAGGTAGATTGGCCATGCTAAATTCTTCCTCAGTGTATCCGAACAGGCGCCGGAGTGTGGCGACGAGGGGATTTTCACAGTAACTTCATTGCAGTGTTAATGTAAGCCTACTTGTGACTAATAAATAAACTTTAAATCAGTCTTCCTCAACACTGCACTGGAGAGTCAACGAAGGTGAAGGCGGAACAACAGCAAGAAGAGTCTCACACAATGAGTACTCACCGGAATTTCAAAGGATGATGGAGGAATCTAATAGAAACAGAGAACATTCTGACAGGGCTGGACAGACTGGATGCAGTTTCCTCTTGCTGGGCGTGGGGGGGTCTGGAACAAGGGGTCACAGTCTCAGGATATGGAGGATGAGATGAGGAGAAACTTCTTCACTCAGAGGGTTGTGAAGCTGAGGAACTCTCTACCACAGAAAGCCGTGGAGGTAAGGCACTGAATAGAATGGATAGTTTCCTGGACTCTAAAGGTATCGAGGGGTGGGAGAAGAATGATGGAGTATGGTGTTTGAGATGAAGGATCATCCACGGTGGAGCAGGCTTGAAGGAAAGAAAGGCCCCTCTCCTGCTCTTATCTTCCATGTTGTTATATTTCTATTGGCCAATTTCAACAAGACTCTTTCTGTCAACCAACTTTGGGTCAGCTTGACTGAGTTATACTGGACGTTTGTGTGTCCAAATCCCCCTCTGGAGAATTGAGCACATTATCTCCACTCACACTCAGATAGTTCATAGAATTCAGAGAGTCTTCTTCTTCCCGATATCTTCTTGGGTTACACTGCATTGGACTTGTGCAGGTCAGATGTTAATGATGTCTTGACATATCGAAATCAACCATTCTGTCCAACCAGCCCAGTCCACACTTTATTCTTCACCTGTATCCCTTCCCACCATCTCTCCCTATCAATATATCCTTCTGTTCAGTCCCCACTCACTCTTAGATGTGTCAATAATCTTTGACTCAACTGTTTAAAGTTTAAAGTTTATTTATTTATTCGTCACAAGTAAGGCTGACATTAACGCTGCAATGCAGTTACTGTGAAATTCCCCAAGTCGCCACAGTCCGGCGCCTGTTTGGGTCAATCCACATAACCAGCACGTCTTTCAGAATGTGGGAGGGAACCGGAGCACACGGAGAAAACCCACGCAGACACGGGGAGAATGTGCAAACTCCACACAGACAGTGACCCAAGCCGGGAATCGAAGCCGGATCCCTGACGCTGTGAGGCAGCAGTGCTAACCACAGTGCCACCGTGCCGTCCCACGGTGGTGTGGCTCTCTGCGGTGGTGAGTTCCACATTTTCACCAGTCTCCGGCTCCCTGAATTCTCGATTGGTGATCATCGTGTAAATCATAAAGGGAATCGGGATATAACTTCCTTTCCCAGGGAGTGGGATGACTGGTTCCCACTGGGAGCAGTCGAGGTGCTATTCAAGGGAGAGGAGAGATTGCTTGCCAACTTTCAACCACACCCTGATCGCCAAGAGGACATTTGCCAGTTGTTGGATCTTACGGTGTGCGAATTCCCATCTGGATCCCGCTGGGAAGCTCTTTGGGAAGTTCAATGTGCTTGGCAAGGCCTTGCTGTTTATTGATCAGGGGCTGACACACATTTGGCCTTGAAGATTAAAAATCAATTGGTTCTGTCATGAGCTCGCTTCTCGATTGTCCAACGCGCAGCTCCCCTGATATTGGTAAAGCACCTTCGCAGGGGGGTTTCCTCATTTACACATCACCAGATGAAATCTGTTGTCAGTCACTTTTAGCGCAGAAGAAAATCACTGCAGTTGCTGGAAATCAGAAGGACAAACAGAAAGTGTTGGACATACTCAGCAGGTCTGGCAGCGTCTGTGGGGAGAGAGAGAGCTGACTGGGGGAGGTCAATGTGGGGAGGTGTGGGGGTTTGCAAGCAGGCAGCTGTTACAAAGGCTGGAACTGTCTTTTCTCTGCCTTTCGTCTCAGAGTGATATGCGGCACGAGGAAGTCCCCATGGGTTCGGTGTGCAGAGGCCTCATTACCAGCTGCCTGAACTCAGGAAACTGCGAGTCCCTCTGTGAAACTCGTCAGGGGAAGCAAGGTCGGAGGACAGCAGCGTTTGATGGGCAAGAAACACTGAGATCCCTTTTAGATCCAAAAGATCCAACTTTTACAGATGCACCATAGAAAGCATTCTTTCTGGTTGTATCACAGCTTGGTCTGGGCTCCTGCTCTGCCCAAGACCGCAAGGAACTACAAAAGGTCGTGAATGTAGCCCAATCCATCACACAAACCAGCCTCCCATCCCCTGACTCTGTCTACACTTCCCGCTGCCTGGGCAAAGCAGCCAGCATAATTAAGGAACCCACGCACCCCGGACATTCTCTCTTCCACCTTCTTCCTTCGGGAAAAAGATACAAAAGTCTGAGGTCACGTACCAACCGACTCAAGAACAGCTTCTTCCCTGCTGCTGTCAGACTTTTGAATGGACCTACCTTGCATTAAGTTGATCTTTCTCCACACCCTAGCTATGACTGTAACACTACATTCTGCACTCTCTCCTTTCCTTCTCGATGAACGGTATGCTTTGTCTGTATAGTGAGCAAGAAACAATACTTTTCACTGTATGTTAATACATGTGACAATAATAAATCAAATCAAATCAAAAAATCAAATCCAATCAAATCATTCCAGTGTTTGATCAGAGAGTTTGCACTGAGACTTTCCACGATGGAGCCTTATCATTTTAATAGAACATAGAACATTACAGCGCAGTGCAGGCCCTTCGGCCCTCGATGTTGCGCCGACCAGTGGAACCAATCTAAAGCCCCTCTAATCTACACTATTCCAATATCATCCATATGTTTATCCAATAACCATTTGAATGCTCTTAATGTTGATGAGTCCACTACTGCTGCAGGCAGGGCATTCCACGCCCTTACTACTCTCTGGGTAAAGAACCTACCTCTAACATCTGTCCTATATCTCTCACCCCTCAATTTAATTTGATCTACAATTTCCGCTGTCAGCTTCAGTTCGACATTGGAGGCGTTTATGGAGCTTTACCTGGGACCTGGAATCAGATGAGAAACAGCGAGGAAAATCAAACCAGACCCTCAGAAACATTGCAGCGTGCCGGAGGTACTGCTCCCAGTGTAAAGTTCATTTATTTATTAGTCACAAGTAGGCTTACATTAACACCGCAATGAAGTTACTGTGAAATTCTCCTAGTCGCCACACTCCGGCGCCTGTTCGGGTCAATGCACCCTGACCAGCACATCTTTCAGACTGTGGGAGGAAACCGGAGCACCCGGAGGAAACCCACGCAGACACGGGGAGAACGTGCAAATTCCACACAGACAGTGACCCAAGCCGGAAATCGAACCCAGGTCCCTGGCACTGTGAAGCAGCAGTGCTAACCACTGTGCTACCATGCCACCCACGTATTGGGGCGTGTATTGTGGGCCCTGGACATGACCCATGGCAACAGCGCCTCAAGCAGCTGCTCTTTTACACCATGCCTGTAAAATCACTAAAGCTCCCAGAGATGACCTCCTGCCAAGTGGACCAGGTGGGCACGCATTGTCATTGGCTGTCCAAGTCACGGCAGTCTTCAATGTTCCGGTCTCTGACACCCTCCAGGGATTTCCAGGTGATATTTGCCTTGCATAATGCTGCCCACAATGGCAGCTGACAGGTAAATGACGCTATGCTTGCCACTCACATCAACTTTCTATTCCATCCAGAATGAGTGGGCCCTCAGCCCTGGCTGGAGTCCAGGGAGTCATCGACTGCGTACACACACCCTGGGAAATGGCGACTCCCCCAGATCACCTGCCAAAGGGGGCTTCCGTTCCACCAGAGGGGACAGATGGGAACAGGGACACGATGGCTTGGTGGTATTGTCGCTAGACTATTAATCCAGAAACTCAGCTATTGTTCTGGGGACCCAGGTTCGAATCCCGCCACGGCAGTTGGTGGAATTTGAATTCAATTTTAAAAGATCTGGAATTAAGAATCTACTGATGACCATGAAACCATTGCCGATTGTCGGAAAAACCCATCTGGTTCACTAATGGCCTTTAGGGAAGGAAATCTGCCGTCCTTACCTGGTCTGGCCTATATGTGACTCCAAACCCAAAGCAATGTGGCTGACTCTTAATCTCCTTCAGGGAACTAAAGATGAGTATTAAATGCTGGCCAGCCAGCGACACCCACGTCCCATAAATTACTAATTAAAAAACAACCCAACCTGTCCACAAGAATGCACCTGATGAAGCAGCAGCGCTCCGAAAGCTTGTGCTACCAAATAAACCTGTTGGACTTTAACCTGGTGTTGAGAGACTACTTACTGTGTCCACAAGCACTGAGAGATCACCACGTATGTTTGTACGGGGTTTTCGTTGCTGAGATATCCACATTTCGAAAGCAGAGTTGGCCCATATCTCCTTGGAGATAAAAGCTTCATCCCTGAAGACCTGGATGATATGGAGAAGCGAACAGGTGAGTAGAAACCTCCTTGACAACCAGGGCTGCCACAGAGAGGACGATCAGGATTCTGAAGAGGTGCTTCAGGTGCCTTGCCGGATGGGCGGATGCTCTTCAGTTTGCCGCAGCCTGGCTACACGGACTGATCGTGGTTAGTGGCTGCTCACACAACGCAGCAGTGAGGAAGGAGGTGCTGAGAACCAGCTCCTCAGACAGGGAGAGTGCGATGTGGTGGGTGGACCAGCCTGACCTGTGCCAGGGGGAAGGCCTGATTCTGAAATAGTCATTGGACGGGATTTCCCACGCAACCTGCCACGTGTTTCGCCGACACAGAGGCGGCCGCCACTGGCCAGCAGTGGGGTATCTTTGACCCCATCATTGTCAACAGGGTTTCACATTGAATGCTCCCCTCTCCGCTGGGAAAAGCCTGTGGGGGTGCACCATCGGCGGGGCTGGAATATCCTGCCGGCTAGTAAGTTCCAGCACAGAAAGGGGCCATTCTGCCCAATGTGTCTGCGCTGGTCTTCAAATATCAGTCAATCCTAATCCCATTTTCCAGCACTTGGTTGGTGGCCCCGTACGCTATTGTGTTTCAAGTGCTTATCTAAACTCTTCTTCAATGTTGTGAAGGTTCCCATCTCTACCCCCCTCTCAGGCAGTGAGTTCCAGATTCCCACCACCCTCTGGGTGGAAAGATTTTTCCTCAAATCCCCTCTAAATCTCCTGTTTCTTACCGTAAATCTCTGCGCCCTGGTTATTGACCCCTCTGCTAAGGGAAAAATGTTCTTCCTATCTACCCGATCCTTCTTTCATAATTTTGCACACCTCAAACAGATCCTCGCCTCAGTCTTCTCTGCTCCAAGGAAAACAACCCCAGCCTATCCAGCCTCTCTTCATAGCTGAAACACTCCAGGCCCGGGCAGCATCCTGGTGAATCTCCTCTGCACCCTCTCTCGTGGTACATCGGACTGAGGCTCTGCAGCCCTTTGGCAGACTCAGAGAGGCATCAGTGAAGCGTGGCACTGCCCACTGCAACAGCTCCTGGCTGTGTCTGAGCATCCGCAGCGTGAATGCTTTCGACCTCATCCTCGCTGGGCCCCTCGAAAACAGACTGCTCTCCATCAGGCCCGCTCTCTCTCGAACTGGAACAGAGTCCTGGAGCGAAGGTGCACATGTGGGGGCTTCTCAAACCTGTGGGTCCCCATGGAGCCAGAGGTTAAAAGCCAGCTCGGCTGGGAGTGAAGGTCACAGACATAAAGCATTCACCCTGTTTCTTTCCCGGCAGATGCTGCCAGACCTGCTGAGTGTTGGTAGCGTTTTCTGTATTTATTAATGGAGTTTTTAGCACTCAGTCTGTGATTAGCCAAAGCTGGCAATCTGTGACCATAAACAGGTGATTTAGACGACTTATGCAACATAAACAGATTGTTCGTAGGTTATTAGCATGCAGAAGAGGAACAGGATTTGTATCCAAGCTGTGGCCACAAACATATAATTAACCATTGAATTTGTCTGTTTGTGATCCTTGGTATGGGGCTTTAGTCAATACTCACCTTCACGCAAAGATTAAATGATCAGTTAATTAACCAACCTGATATCTTCACAGCTCATCGCTTTGCCCTTGCTGCATTTATGGTGCGTGAGTGAAGTTAAACTGGGTCTATAAACCTGCTGTGAGAATCAGGGGGCTGGATTTGATGGTGTTAATACGCAGAGCCAATTAACAGATACTGGCCTCCTGGCATCTGAACTAGAGCCAGCACAGGATAAACTGCCGGTGCTGGAAATCCCAAAATCAAAACACAGAAGCTCAGGGTTAACAGCCCAGAATTTCCATTCGCTGCGGGTAAGGGGTTTGATGGACCCCAGAGATACCCCAGAGACTGCACTGGGGAACTAGCAAGGAGGGAACAGGAATTGCCCGGGGCATTTAAGCTTCTGAGGGTACCTGGGAACAATCTGATTTAAATTTAAGTTTATTTATTTAGTGTCACAAGTCAGCTTACATTAACACTGCAGTGAAGTTACTGTGAAAATCCCCTAGTCGCCACACTCCATCGCCTGTCCGGGTACACTGAGGGAGAATTTAGCACGGCCAATGCACCCTAACCAGCACGTCTTTCAGAGTGTGGGAGGAAACCAGAGCACTGGGAGGAAACCCACACAGACACGGGGAGAACGTGCAAACTCCACACAGACAGTGACCCAAGCTGGGAATCGAATCCAGGTCCCTGGCGCTGTGAGGCGGCAGTGCTAACCACTGTGCCACCGTGACTTTGGATGTGCCCCACTTGTATAGCCGTAGAAAGCACCATGTATTTCCCCTCTCAAAACCACATCTAACTCCTGGGTAACTATGGTCGATCCACCCTCACGCCACTGGAGCCCCGATAAGATCCTCTCCAACTACCCAGCCACTGCCCCCAACTGCAACCCTGACCCTCTGACTATATCTAGGACACACTGACTAACCCCCCCCCCCCCCCCACCCACCGACTACCCCGCTGACAACCCCACAACTACATTCAACCCCAGAACATTCTAACCCCTCCCCCACGACCCCCTGCCACGAGGGCCCCATCGCCCCAGTGACTCGGCTGATCAAGTTCTGAAGAGACGAGTGACATTCCGGCCTCCCTGAAGTTGTGTCGATTCACTTGAGATCGTGGGAGTTCTCCTGCAGTCATTCCAACAACACCAACTGAGTCAGATGTTTCCCTCCAACAAGAGCCACAAGGCAAAGTGATGCACAATTAACCCGCCGTCCAGCTTGGCAAGTTTGTGAGCAGCTGTGTGACCCCTTTGTCAATAACACGCGCCCCCAGTCCATGCCAGTCACTGTCAGCAACTGAAACCAGGCCAGCGACAGTGGCTGAAAGGAATTCGTGCTCAGTCTGGTGGAAGTAAGTCAGGACAATACTGGGAACACAGATTCCCTGTTTGCAGTGAACACTTGTGCCCTTTACAGATTTGCAGCAACTTAATCGTTCCACACAGGCTGGGCTCTCAAACCTGCATTAATTTCTTCAGAGTCACTGACTCATCTCTTTTCAATCAGTCAAAGTGTCCGCACTGACTCCTTCAGCCACGATTAACCTCTCACTGTCGGCTGTTTCCCAACTCATGCCTTTGACATCCACCTGACTCGGTTTGACAGCTCGTGCTAAAAACAAAGTAGCCGCATTTCCGACGGTGCAGCCCTCCATCGTTAAGAGACAGAGATCGCTGAGGAAGTTGTATTTGTGGGTGTTCGGAATGAGCTACAGCTCCATCAACCCTCCAGACGCTCAGCTCCACCCGGGATAAAGCAGCCCATCTGATTGCTATCCCCCACCACAAACGTCCGGTCCCTCCACCACCAACACACAGCGGCAGCCGTGTGTACCATCTACAAGATGCACTGCAGGAACTCACCGAGGCTCCTTCGACAACACCTTCCAAACCCACAACCACCACCATCTAGAAGGACAAGGGCAACAGATACTTGGGAACGCCACCACTTGGAGGTTCCCCTCCAAGCCACTCAGCATCCTGACTTGGAAATATATCAGCCATTCCTTCACTGTCGCTGGGTCAAAATCCAGAACTCCCTCCTCCCTAACAGCACTGGGGGTGTACCTACACCTTAGGGACTGCAGCGGTTCAAGAAGGCAGCTCATCACCATCTTCCCAATGGCACTTAGGGTGGGTAACAAATGCTGGCCTAACCAGTGATGCCCACATCTTGTAAATGAATTTTAATATTTGGCCTGAAGTTTAATTTATATTCCTGTATTTGTGCATTGAGGAAGCAGGAACCTGAGTTTTTGTTTCACTTTAAAGCATTGCTTGTGAGTCTGAGGGTTTCCTTGTGTACCTGCATTTTTAATGAGGTTTTACAACCCTTGAAGCGAAGAGCTGTGTTATCAAGATGGGGTAGTGGTTTAGAAAAGCTTCAACAGAGTCGACAAACTTGACTGTTGCCCAGTAACGGGCAACCCACAAAGGCACAGGGAGAAACAGAAAGCAGTTTCAGTTCAGCTGGAACTGAGTGCCAGGAGGAATTGGACAGGAGAGGGAATTGTAGAAAACTGATTTCCCAAAAGAAGAGGAAAAGGTCCCAGAAAACAAGGAGTGGGACAAAAAAGAAAGGAAGACATTGAAATTAAGGAACAAGAGCAGGAACCTGAACAAAGGTGCCCCATAAAAGGCTGCTGAAGAAGATTAGGGCACACGGAGTTGGGGGTAGTGTGTTAAAGTGGATTGGGGACTGGCTATCCGACAGGAAGCAAAGAGTCGGAATAAATGGGTGTTTTTCCGGTTGGAGGAAGGTAACTAGTGGCGTGCCGCAGGGATCGGTACTCGGGCCGCAACTGTTTACCATTTATATAGATGATCTGGAGGAGGGGACGGAGTGTAGGGTAACAAGGTTTGCAGACGACACAAAGATAAGTGGAAAAGTGAATCGTGTGGAGGACGGAGAAGATCTGCAGAGAGATTTGGACAGGCTGAGTGAGTGGGCGAGGATATGGCAAATGGAGTATAATGTTGAGAAATGCGAGGTTATACACTTTGGAGGAAATAATAACAAATGGGATTACTATCTCAATGGAAACAAATTAAAACATGCTACCGTGCAAAGGGACCTGGGGGTCCTTGTGCATGAGACGCAAAAGCCCAGTCTGCAGGTACAACAGGTGATCAAGAAGGCAAATGGGATGTTGGCCTATATTGCGAAGGGCATGGAATATAAAAGCAGGGATGTCTTGATGCACCTGTACAGGGCATTGGTGAGGCCGCAGCTGGAATACTGTGTGCAGTATTGGTCCCCTTATATGAGGAAGGATATATTGGCATTGGAGGGAGTGCAGAGAAGGTTCACCAGGTTGATACCGGAGATGAGGGGTTTGGATTATGAGGAGAGGCTGAGGAGATTGGGTTTGTACTCGTTGGAGTTTAGAAGGATGAGGGGGGATCTTATGGAGACTTATAAGATAATGCGGGGGCTGGATAGGGTGGAGGCGGAGAGATTCTTTCCACTTAGTAAGGAAGTTAAAACTAGAGGACACAGCCTCAAAATAAAGGGGGGTCGGTTTAAGACAGAGTTGAGGAGGAACTTCTTCTCCCAGAGGGTGGTGAATCTCTGGAATTCTCTGCCCACTGAGGTGGTGGAGGCTACCTCGCTGAATATGTTTAAAGCGCGGATGGATGGATTCCTGAGCGGTAAGGGAATTAAGGGTTATGGGGATCAGGCGGGTAAGTGGTACTGATCCACGTCAGATCAGCCATGATCTTATTGAATGGCGGGGCAGGCTCGAGGGGCTAGCTGGCCTACTCCCGCTCCTATTTCTTATGTTCTTATGTTCAAAGTGCTGTTCAGTTGAAGTTAATGTAACAAGCAGAGGAAAATACATTTCATGATCTAGTGGAGAGGAACATCAGAGAATGAGGCTGAAACCCTGGAGTTGGATCCTTGTTGAAGGCATCCAAATGGAAGAATCTTTTGGGAGAAGATTCCAAGATGTCTACTTTCTCCATTGAGATTGGAAATCTTTGGGAGAAAGATGGAGTTCAGTGAGATGAGTTGGCTCACAGTGTGGCAAGTCTCTGGGGGGAGTTGACGAGAGATTGATAGCATCTATCTTGGGTGGCTTCTGACACTTTGGTTTCAGGGTGTGGTGTCTCTGACCACAGGCTGCCTATTGGTTTCTGTCGACTGTATCGGTGGTAGAGTGAGGGAAGCAGAGATCGGGGCTGGCAATTGGGTTGGGAAGGATGAGGGTCGGGGAGATCGAGGTGGCCCGGGAAGCGGGTTGGCCTGGAGAGGTTCAGGAGGCCAGCGATTGGCAGGTGAGGGGATCGGAGTGGTAGTAATGGAGAGTTGCTGTGCTGGCCAGTAATGGGAAGCCGAGGCCGGCAGTACAGGGCGATTGCGCATGCGCCGATCTCCGCGCTGAAGGACCAGCACACGCACAGTGGCCCGCTCAGCGCTATGCTGCCGGCCTCTCCAGCGGGAATGGGCCCCACCCAGTGATTTTTATCATGATTGGCGCTGGGGCACTCTGCAGTGCTCAGAGTGTGAGAGGCTCATTTTGAAAATCCTGCTAAGAAAAACAGTGGGAATTATTCCAGTTTTTATGCAAATTCGACACTTAGAATGTTTTTGGGAGAATCCCAGCCTATATTCTTTGGGGAATAGTACTGACGCAAGCCTTGTATTAGCTGCTCCATTTACAGTGCTTGTGCCAAGGCTGAGAAGTGTACCAATGTACAAACAGTTTGAACAGCTGTCGAGAAACATGTCCAGGCATGTTTTGTTCAGTAAGTAAGTAAATGAATAAATCTCTAATGTTACAGAAAGTATGGATGAAATTCTCCCAGCTGGGACTAGGTGCCGTGGCGGGAGTGGGAATGGAGAGTGTTTCCTACTCCAGAGGCCAGCGGGAAAACATGCCCAATCCTCCTGCACAGGCCCCCGCCCCTCCCTTGATGGCGCCTAGTCCAACATCCTGTCCGAGCGCCATATTGAAAAGGCGGCCAGCATCACTGAGCCACTGTTGAAGAACCTGAGATTAAGGATGGATCTCCAGGAACATTCCGAGGCCGGAGTTTCCACACTGACGTGCCCACCAGTGTCGTACTCAATTAATGGTAGGGCGTTGGGGAGAGTTACAGAACAAAGAGATCAAGGGGTACATGTTCATAGCTCCTTGAAAGTGGAGTCACAGGTGGACAGAGTGGTGAAGAAGGCATTCAACATGCTTGGTTTCATTGGTCAGAACATTGTATACAGGAGTTGGGATGTCTTGTTGAAGTTGTACAAGACATTGGTAAGGCCACACTTGGAATACTGTGTACAGTTCTGATCACCCTATTATAGAAAGGATATTATTAAACTAGAAAGAGTGCAGAAAAGATTTATTAGGATGCTGCCGGGGCTTGTTGGTTTGAGTTATAAGGAGAGGCTGGATAGACTGGGACTTTTTTCTCTGGAGCGTAGGAGGTGACCTTATAGAGGTCTATAAAATAATGCGGGGCACAGATCAGCCAGATAGTCAATATCTTTTCCCAAAGGTAGGGGAGTCTAAAACTAGAGGGTATAGGTTTAAGGTGAGGGGTGAGATACAAAAGTGTCCAGAGGGGCAATTTTTTCACACAGAGGTGGTGAGTGTCTGGAACAAGCTGCCAGAGGTAGTAGTAGAGGCGGGTACAATTTTGTCTTTTAAGAAGTGTTTAGATAGTTACGTGGGTACGATGGGTATAGAGGGATATGGGCCAAATGCGGGCAATTGGGACTAGCTTCGGTGTTTAAAAAAAAGGGCGGCATGGACAAGTTGGGCCGAAGGGCCTGTTTCCATGCTGTAAACCTCTATGACTCCATGACTCTATGACCTCCTCCCCCAAGTTTCACCTGCCAGTGAAATCCTAGAGTCCACAAACCCACCCTCAGACCCGCCTTTTAGGAGAACATAAAGTAGTGAGGAAAGATCGACGGTTCCTCCAGCACAACCTGCAGTCTCTCCAGGATACCGGATCTAGAAGGTCCACCTGTAGATGTTCCCCCAACTGTGGTGTTCCAGCATTGCGAGCCAGCTCCATCCTGAAGCCGAGAGGCAGCCCCCGACAATGCACAGGTGAATCTCAACATCTGCACGCCATGCTATTCCAGATGTGTTTCACACTGTCATTGCTTCCCACTGGCACAGGGGAGAATCTCGCATGGGTTGCCATGCCTTCATCTGCATCCCATTAGCAGGATGGGAATGAGGTTTACGCTGGCCTCAAGCGGGTTTCCCAATCCACCATAACGGGCACCAGCAGAAGATCCCACGGGAAATGCACGCTGGCGTGAAGCCGATTCTCCCCGCCACCCTCATCTGAACATCTGGTGGGGCTGGGGGGGGTTCTGCCCCATACTTTGTCATTCTTAAAGATAGAACTTGAATTTCCATAACATCGTTCATGTCTTGAGATGTCCGAAAGCACTTTACAACCAATGAGAAACTTCTAACGCACACTCATTATTGTCATGTAGGAACCAATTTAGTTGCAGGAGACTGTCTGTATGGAGCCTGCACGTTCTCCCCATGTCTGCGTGGGTTTCCTCCGGGTGCTCCGGTTTCCTCCCACAATCCAAAGATGTGCGGGTTAGGTGCATTGGCCATGCTGAATAGCCCCTTAGTGTCCCGGGATGCGTAGATTAGCGGGAGAAATATGTGGGGTTACAGGGATAGGGCCTGGGTGGGATTGTGGTCGGTGCAGACTCGATGGACCGAATGGCCTCCTTCTGCACTGTAGGGATTCTATGATTCTAAGCTCCCACAGACAGCAATGGGATAAATGTCCAGATAATCTCCCTTGTTTTTAGTGATGTTAGTTGTGGGTTTAATATGGATCAGGTGATAAATGTTCCAGGTATGGCCCACTCACCGGAGGAGAAAGTCATCTGTCCATTGTTTCTGGATAAATATGTTTGTGTGCCATACACATGTGACCTCTGATGTCATGATACGGCAGCAGAGGCTTTAGGGCGTTCGCCATTTTCCACAATTGTGTCGAACTCGGGCATTTTCCATTCTCTGATGACTCAGTTCCACAAACTGGGAACGATGAGCTCGGCCAGATCACTGCCCACTGGGCTTAAGGTGAAACTCAGCCCCATTGTGGCAGACGGTGATAAAGTAGGAGCCTGTTCAGCCCATTGTCCCTGAGACAGCTCTTTGCAAAAGTCATACATCTGCTACTCCACAGCTGCACAACCTGTTTGTACGTTGGGACACTTAACAAGCTTGGCACCAACACTGTAAATCTGGCAGCAAATAAGAAGCTAACATCATTCCGGTGCCCCTCATAATATCAAAATGTCTCAATGTTGTCTATAACCAATCAAGTACATTCCAAGTGTAATCACCTGTGTTGGAGGAACCGTCGATCTTTCCTCACTATGTTCATCTGAAAGGCGGGTCTGAAGGTGCATTTGTGGACTCCAGGATTCCACTGGCTGCCTAGACCTGGGGGAGGGGGGTGAGGTCGGTGAAACCCCAACACAGTCACTCATTACAATCCCAAAAGGCTTGCAGGCAAAGCAACACTGCAACAAGCATGGCAAGCCCAACAGTGTCTGAAAGGCAGTTCCTCTGCCCCTTCATCATGTGTGGCCAAATTCCCCTCCAATTCGATTTTCAAGTTTGCTGATGACACCACCGTAGTGGGTCGGATCTCAAACAATGAGACAGAGTACAGGAATGAGATAGAGAATCTGGTGAACTGGTGCGGCAACAATAATCTCTCCCTCAATGTCAACAAAACGAAGGAGATTGTCATCGACTTCAGGAAGCGTAAAGGAGAACATGCCCCTGTCTACATCAACGGGGATGAAGTAGAAAGGGTCGAGAGCTTCATGTTTTTAGGTGTCCAGATCACCAACAACCTGTCCTGGTCCCTCCATGCCGACACTATAGTTAAGAAAGCCCCACCAATGCCTCTACTTTCTCAGGAGACTAAGGAAATTTGGCATGTCAGCTACGACTCTCACCAACTTTTACAGATGCACCATAGAAAGCATTCTTTCTGGTTGTATCACAGCTTGGTATGGCTCCTGCTCTGCCCAAGGCCGCAAGGAAGTACAAAAGGTCATGAATGTAGCCCAATCCATCACACAAACCAGCCTCCCATCCATTGACTCTGTCTACACTTCCCGCTGCCTCAGGAAAAGCAGCCAGCATAATTAAGGACCCCACGCACCCCGGACATTCTCTCTTCCATCAGGAAAAAGATACAAAAGTCTGAGGTCACGTACCAACCGACTCAAAAACAGCTTCTTCCCTGCTGCTGTCAGACTTTTGAATGGACCTACCTCGCACTAAGTTGATCTTTCTCTGCACCCTAGCTATGACTGTAACACTGCATTCTGTACTGTCTCATTTCCTTCTCTATGAACGGTATGCTTTGTAGGTATAGCGTGCGAGAAACAATACTTTTCACTCTATGTTAATACATGTGATAATAATAAATCAAATCAAATCAAATCAAAGCAATTGCTGATTTCTCCCACCCTGCAGTGGCAAGTCCCAACATTGACCAGCAAAAGTAGGCAGCCTTTTCTCCCAGCAACGAGGCCCCATCAAGATTTGACATTGCTCTCTCGTGGGCTGTAAAATGGACTGATGTTCATCCATTGCCATAACCCTTCTGGCCACTGCGGATCCAGCCAAGCAAGAAACAGCCATTTAAGTCAGCTCTCTATATCTCTAAAAACACTGAGGAAAACCACATTACACTGCTGCACTTCAGAGAATAATCAGTGCCGAACCATAATACCAATTTAACAATGCTCAGCTCTGGGTAATCGAGTGAGAGGAGAAAATGGACTGCAGCAGAAAACCAGAAGGAAAGGTACTGCAGCCAGACAACAGGCATCTCAGACCTTGGAATAGAAAATGCAGAAACACGTTTGTGAACACTCCCAGGAGCTGGAACTGAAATGGGGGAAGAGAGGGAGGGAAGAGGGTTAGATAGCAGGTGGGATTGGGCCTGTACTCATTGGAGTTTGGAAGGATGAGGGGGGAATCTTATTGAAACTTACAGGATTCTGGGAGGCCTGGATAGAGTGGACGTGGAGGGGATGTTTCCACAAGTAGGAAAAACTAGAACCAGAGGGCACAACCTCAGGCTAAAGGGACGATCCTTTAAAACAGAGATGAGGAGGAATTTCTTCAGCCAGAGAGTGGTGAATCTGTGGAACTCTTTGCCGCAGAAGGCTGTGGAGGCCGGGTCATTGAGTGTCTTTAAGACAGAGAGAGATAGGTTCTTGATTAATAAGGGGATCAGGGGTTATGGGGCAAAGGCAGGAGAATGGGGATGAGAAAAATATCAGCCATGATTGAATGGTGGAGCAGACTCGATGGGCCGAGTGGCCTAATTCTGCTCCTATGTCTTGTGGTCTTATGGATGTCAAAGATGTCACTGAGATAATTGCTTTTAGCTTCAGATCCGGGAAGAATAGTTGGTTATCCTCCCATTGGACCTGCTGCTCAGGACACCTTCATTTCTCACGCCTCGGTTCCCTCTTTTTGTCCATCTGCCGATTGACCCTATTGCGTCTTTCCACTATTCCCTGCTCCATCGTGATAGCCTTGTAAACATGGCCGGGCGCGCAACAGCTGTACAAACTGTTGGTGCACTCATCACTCACACTGTCAATTTGGCAGCAACTGAAAGGCCTGCGTCAAACTCCCAATCTCAGGGCGTCCCAAAGCAGCGAACGGCCAAGCAAGCACTTTTCCAGTGTCCGCTCTCTGGGTACTGTAGCAGTTTGTAATGAAAGAAGTCATAGAATCATAGAATCATAGAAACCCTACAGTGCAGAAGGAGGCCATTCGGCCCATCGAGTCTGCACCGACCACAATCCCACCCAGGCCCTACCCCCACATATTTACCCGCTAATCCCTCTAACTACACATCTCAGGGACAATTTTTAACCTGGCCAATCAACCTAACCCGCACATCTTTTGGACTGGTCGACAAGATTATGAGAGGCATGGACAGAGTGGATAGTCAGAAGCTTTTTCCCCAACGTGGAATAGTCAATTACTAGGGGGCACAGGTTTAAGGCGCAAGGGGCAAGGTTTAAAGGAGATGTAGGAGAGAGGTTTTTTACACAGAGGGTGGTGGGTGCCTGGAACTCATTGCTGGGGGAGGTAGTGGAAGCGGATACGACAGTGAGTTTCAAGGGGCTAAACTAGGATGGGAATAGAGGAATATGGTCCCCAGAAGGGTAGGGGGTTTTAGTTCAGTCAGACAGCATGGTCGGTGCAGGTTTGGAGGGCCGAAGGGCCTGTTCCTGTGCTGTAATTTTCTTTGTTCTTTGTTCTTTGTTCCTTGAACCCTGGCAGCCAATTTCCACACAGCAAGTTCTCACAAACCCAGAATGAGATAACGATCAGATCATTTTGTTTTAGCACTGAGGAATTGTGTTCATTTATTTATGGAATGTCCAGACCAGCATTCTATTGCCCACCCCTAATTGTCCCTTGAGAAGGTGGTGGTGAGCTGCCTTCATGAACCGCTACAGGGCGGCATGGACAAGTTGGGCCGAAGGGCCTGTTTCCATGCTGTAAACCTCTATGACTCTATGCTTCTAGGGGTCCATGAGGTGTAGGTACACCCACAGTGCTGTGAGGGAGGGAGTTCCAGAATTTTGACACAGCGACAGTGAAGGAACGGTGGAACAAGTGACTGATTCCTGTTCCGAACTGGTATGTTTGTATGTAACTGGGGACTCAGAGTGTGAGAGAAGGGAAGAATTTACCCAGTTGGTTGCTACACTGTGGCGTGAGGAATCAATTTCTCAGTTCCATTTCGATATTGGGAACTGTCAGACAGAGGAAAGCTGCTTCTTAAATCAGATAAGGCCCCCGATGGATGACTCGATTGGCTGATTCACTGGGTCATGTCCACCTGCTAAGGAGTCTGGAGGGGAGGAGTAATTATAACGATCTGGAGTCACACTGAATGAGAAGAAGGAGATTGTTATCAACTTCAGGAAGCGTAAAGGAGAACATGCCCCCGTCTACATTAACGGGGACAAAGTAAAAAGGGTCGAGAGCTTCAAGTTTTTAGGTGTCCAGATCACCAACAACCTGTCCAGGTTCCCCCATGCCGACACTATAGTTAAGAAAGTCCACCAACGCCTCTACTTTCTCAGAAGACGAAGGAAATTTGGCATGTCAGCTACGACCCTCACCAACTTTTACAGATGCACCATAGGAAGTATTATTTCTGGTTGTATCACAGCTTGGTCTGGGCTCCTGCTCTGCCCAAGACCGCAAGGAACTACAAAAGGTGGTGAATGTAGCCCAATCCATCACACAAACCAGCCTCCCATCCATTGACTCTGTCTACACTTCCCGCTGCCTCGGAAAAGCAGCCAGCATAATCAAGGACCCCACGCACCCCGGACATTCTCTCTTCCACCTTCTTCCGTTGGGAAAAAGATACAAAAGTCTGAGGTCACGTACCAACCGACTCAAGAACAGCTTCTTCCCTGCTGCTTTTGAATGGACCTACCTCACATTAAGTTGATCTTTCTCTACACCCTAGCTATGGCTATAACATTACATTCTGCACTCTCTCCTTTTCCTTCTCTATGAATGGTATGCTTTGTCTGTATAGTGCGCAAGAAACAAAACTTTTCACTGTATGTTAATGCATGTGACAATAATAAATCAAATCAAATTTGACTTTCATTGCATGCTTTTAAAACTCTATTCTAACTTTTAAACTCTGTAACAATGCTTTAATTCAGTTTCTTACCCACCTTAGTGATGCGGATTGGAAAGCAAAAAGACTCAGCACTCTGTTGCAAGCTGCTTGACTCCCAGCCAGTCTTCTATTCCCTCTTTGGAGAAGAAAATTAATTCTAACCACCTGGAATTGCACTGAATGGTCCTGCGTCTGCGATTGACTCATTCTGCAATCTTACCTTGCTGCCACTGTTAGCACCTCCTGTCGTCATTCACACTGCATTTAACACTCCCTCTACCCTGCGTCCGTGACCTCTTTGTCAAATCTCTCCTGAGCTCCCACCAATCGGCTGCACTCCCATTTCACCCCACCTGCTCCTCCCCCTTTAAAACAACATAAACTCCATCCCATTTCTCACTCTCGTGGCCTGGACCTCGGCACATCCCTCTGCGACTGGATCCTGAACTTCCGAACTCACAGACCACAATCAGTAAGGAGAGGCAACAACACCTCATCCACGATCATCCTCAACACCGGTGCCCCACAAGGCTGTGTTCTCAGCCTGCTACTGTACTCCTTATACACCGATGACTGTGCGGCCAAATTCCCTTCCAATTCGATTTTCAAGTTTGCTGACGACACCACTGTAGTGGGTCGGATCTCAAACAATGACGAGACAGAGTACAGGAATGAGATAGAGAATCTGGTGAACTGGTGCGGCAACAATAATCTCTCCCTCAATGTCAACAAAATGAAGGAGATTGTCATCGACTTCAGGAAGTGTAAAGGAGAACATGCCCCTGTCTACATCAATGGGGACAAAGTAGAAAGGGTCGAGAGAGCTTCAAGTTTCTAGGTGTCCAGATCACCAACAACCTCTCCTGGTCCCCGCATGCCGACACTATAGTTAAGAAAGCCCACCAACGCCTCTACTTTCTCAGAAGACTAAGGAAATTTGGCATGTCAGCTACGACTCTCACCAACTTTTACAGATGCACCACAGAAAGCATTCTTTCTGGTTGTATCACAGCTTGGTATGGTTCCTGCTCTGCCCAAGACCGCAAGGAACTACAAAAGATCGTGAATGTAGCCCAATCCATCACGCAAACCAGCCTCCCATCCAGTGACTCTGTCTACACTTCCCGCTGCCTCGGCAAAGCAGCCAGCATAATTAAGGACCCCACGTACCCCAGACATTCTCTCTTCCACCTTCTTCCGTCGGGAAAAAGATACAAAAGTCTGAGGTCACATACCACCGACTCAAGAACAGCTTTTTCCTGCTGCTGTCAGACTTTTGAATGGCTTTTGCATTAAGCTGATCTTCCTCGACACCCTAGCTATGACTGTAACACTACATTCTGCACTCTCTCCTTTCCTTCTCTATGAACGGTATGCTTTGTCTGTATAGCGCGCAAGAAACAATACTTTTCACTGTATGTTAATACATGTGACAATAATAAATCAAATCAAATCAAAACAAAGTCTGAAATCTCTTCGCAACTCGAGAAAGCCACAACATAACAATCAGTGTTGCCACCTTCCAGATGAGTCGATAAACTGAGCTCCCGGCTATTCCCTCGGGTAGATTTAATTGATAAATAATTGATGGGGAAAAGGTTGCAGGGATGTGAGGAAAGCCCGAACAAGTGGGACTAATGTCGAAAGAGCCAGCACAGACTTGATTGGTCGAATGGCCTCCTTCAGTGTTTGCGTTATTCCATCGTTCAACAACACAGCTGTAAAGCGTATTGGGATGATCTGAGGTCGTGAAAGGTACTATGTAAATGCAAGTTTTCTCATCACAAAAAAAGGGGTGGGTGTTCAGGGGTCACAAGACATTCCTGGGGCCAATCAGGAGGCAGCGCACGAGCCATCTCCTATTGGGTGTTAGGGCGGGGTTCCTGTTGAGAGGGAGACCTTCACTGTGAGCCCGGGAGGCGGTGAGCTCTGACTTGTATCCATATTGAGCTTGTTTGTGTATCATCTCATCTTCCCTTCAATAAATCATTGATTTGATTTGATTTGATTTGATTTATTATTGTCACATGTATTAGCACACAGTGAAAAGTATTGTTTTTTGCGCGCTATACAGATAAAGCATACCGTTCATAGAGAAGGAAAGGAGAGAGTGCAGAATGTAGTGTTACAGTCATAGCTAGGGTGTAGAGAAAGATCAACTTAATGCAAGGTAAGTCCATTCAAAAGTCTGACAGCAGCAGGGAAGAAGCTGTTCTTGAGTCGGTTGGTACGTGGCCTCAGACTTTTGTATCTTTTTCCCGACGAAAGAAGGTGGAAGAGAGAATGTCCGGGGTGCATGGGGTCCTTGATTATGCTGGCTGCTTTGCCGAGGCAGCGGGAGGTGTAGACAGAGTCAGTGGATGGGAGGCTGGTTTGCGTGATGGATTGGGCTACATTCACGACCTCTTGTAGTTCCTTCTGGTCTTGGGCAGAGCGGGAGATAAGCGATTGCAAGCGTAACTACCCTTTTAATTTACTGCCAATTAACTTCCCTGTCACTGAACATTGATCACCAGATGTGCGCTATCGCACTGTCCTCTTCATTCAGTGTTGGATTTTTTGGGGGAGAAAATATTTTTACTCCATCTCTTCCTTTGCACTCTGTCTCAGTCCAGTTTTTCTCACCCTCTCTTCATTTCTGCTCCCATACAGGATTTGACATTGTAATCACCCCCTTTTCATTCACCCTCTTCCTCAGCCTATTTATCAATGGTTAAGGAGATGGTCAGTTGCTTTTCGTGCTCCAGTTGTCCTCTCTCTCTGTCGTTACCAGCTCACACGTTCAGTGGCTTTATGGGAGCCTCAGGACACAAGAAGACAAACCCTAACGGCAAAGACAGTTAAATATTCTCCTGCAATGGGATCCAGCTCAACACCTGAAGTAGCAGCTTGCATCTTATACAATCTCGCAATGTTAACTAACAGCCCAAAGGTGTCAAGCAGACGCAAACAGGAAGGAGATGAGCAAACAGGTTTTGCTGTGATATCTCAGGCTGGAGAGATCATTGGGTGAAGAGTTCCAGAGAACTTTATTGATTTTTAATTCCTTCATGGGATGTGGGTGTCGCTGGCTAGGCCAGCAATTATTGCGCGTCTGAGTCGCATGGGGAGAGGGTAGCAGTGTATTGGGGATTGGGGAGGGGGCAGCAGTTAATCGGGGGATTGGAGAGAGGATAACAGTGAATGGGGGGATTGGAGAGAGCGTAGCAGTGAATAGGGGGATTGGGGAGAGGGTAAAAGTGAATGGGGGGGAATTGGGAAGAGGGTAACAGTGAGTGAGGGGTTTGGGGAGAGGGTAACAGTGAGTGAGGGGATTGGGAAGAAGGAAGCGTATGTAAGGATGAGAAAACAAGGTTCAGTTGGGTCCATTGAGGGTTACAAGTTAGCAAGGAATGAGCTGAAAAAAGGGCTTAGGAGAGCTAGGAGGGGGCATGAGAAGTCCTTGGTGGGTCAGATCAAGGAAAACCCCAAGGCTTTTTACTCTTATGTGAGGAATAAAAGAATGACCAGGGTGAGGTTAGGGCCGGTCAAGGACAGTAGTGGGAACTTGTGCATGGAGTCAGAAGAGATAGGAGAGGCGATGAATGAATACTTTTCTTCAGTGTTCACCAAGGAGAGGGGCCATGTTTTTGAGGATGAGAGTGTGATACAGGCTGATAGGCTGGAGGAGGTAGCTGTTCTGAGGGAAGATGTATTCGCAATTTTGAAAAACCTGAAGGTCGATAACTCCCCTGGGCCAGATGAGATATATCCTAGGATTCATTGGGAGGCAAGGGATGAGATTGCAGAGCCTTTGGCTTTGATCTTTGGGTCCTCATTGTCCACGGGGATAGTGCCAGAGGACTGGAGAGTGGTGAATTTTGCTCCTCTGTTCAAGAAAGGAAATAGGAATGACCCTGGTAATTATAGGCCGGTTAGTCTTACTTCGGTGGTCGGCAAGTTAATGATAAAGGTCCTGAGGGATAGGATTTACGACCATTTAGAAAGATGCAGCTTAATCCGGGATAGTCAACGCGGATTCACGAAGGGTAAGTCTTGCCTCACAAATTTGATTGAATTTTTTGAGGAGGTAACTAAGTGTGTCGATGAAGGTAGAGCAGTTGATGTCATATACATGGATTTTAGTAAGGCGTTTGATAAGGTTCCCCATGGTCGGCTCATGAAGAAAGTAAGGAGGTGTGGGATAGAGGGAAATTTGGCCAATTGGATAAGTAACTGGTTATCTCATAGAAGACAGAGGGTGGTGGTGGATGGAAAATTTTCAGACTGGAGACCAGTTACCAGCGGTGTGCCACAGGGATCAGTGCTGGGTCCTCTGCTATTTGTGATTTTTATAAATGACTTGGAGGAGTGGGCTGAAGGGTGGATCAGTAAATTTGCTGATGACACCAAGATTGGTGGAGTCGTGGATGATGTGGAGGGCTGTTGTAGGCTGCAAAGAGATATAGATAGGATGCAGAGCTGGGCTGAAAAATGGCAAATAGAGTTTAACCCTGATAAGTGCGAGGTGATTCATTTTGGTCGGACAAATTTGAATGCGGATTACAGGGTCAAAAGTAGGGTTCTGAGGAATGTGGAGGAACAGAGAGATCTCGGGGTTCATATCCACAGATCTCTGAAGGTTGCCACTCAAGTGGATAGAGCCGTGAAGAAGGCCTATTGTGTGTTAGCGTTTATTAACAGGGGGTTTGAGTTTAAGAGCTGTGGGGTTATGCTGCAACTGTACAGGACCTTGGTGAGACCACATTTGGAATATTGTGTGCAGTTCTGGTCACCTCACTATAAGAAGGATGTGGAAGCGCTGGAAAGAGTGCAAAGGAGATTTACCAGGATGCTGCCTGGTTTGGAGGGTAGGTCTTATGAGGAAAGGTTGAGGGAGCTGGGGCTTTTCTCTTTAGAGCGGAGGAGGATGAGAGGCGACTTAATAGAGGTTTATAAGATGATGAGGGGGATAGATAGAGTGGACGTTCAAAGACTAGTTCCTCAGGTGGATGTAGCTGTTACTAGGGGGCATAGCTATAAGGTTCGTGGTGGAAGATATCGGAGGGATGTCCGAGGTAGGTTCTTTACTCAGAGAGTGGTTGGGGTGTGGAATGGACAGCCTGCTGTGATAGTGGAGTCGGACGCTTCAGGAACTTTCAAGCGGTTATTGGATAGGCACATGGAGGACACTAGAATTTATGGAGTGGGATAGCTTGATCCTGGTTTCGGAAAGGGTTCGGCACAACATCGTGGGCCAAAGGGCCTGTACTGTGCTGTACTGTTCTATGTATCTATGTAGCAGTGAATGGGGGGATTGGGGGGAGGGTAGCAGTGAATGGGGGGATTGGGGAGAGGGTGGCAGTGAATGGGGGGATTGGGGAGAGGGTGGCAGTGAATGGGGGGATTGGGGGGAGGGTGGCAGTGAATGGGGGGATTGGGGAGAGGGTGGCAGTGAATGGGGGGATTGGGGAGAGGGTAGCAGTGAATGGGGGGGTTTGGGGAGCGGTAACAGTGAATGGGGGGATTGGGGAGAGGGTAGCAGTGAATGGGGGGATTGGGGGGAGGATGGCAGTGAATGGGGGGATTGGGGAGAGGGTGGCAGTGAATGGGGGGGATTGGGGAGAGGGTAGCAGTGAATGGGGGGATTGGGGAGAGGGTAGCAGTGAATGGGGGGATTGGGGAGAGGGTAGCAGTGAATGGGGGGATTGGGGAGAGGGTAGCAGTGAATGGGGGGATTGGGGGGAGGATGGCAGTGAATGGGGGGATTGGGGAGAGGGTAGCAGTGAATGGGGGGGATTGGGGAGAGGGTAGCAGTGAATGGGGGGATTGGGGAGAGGGTAGCAGTGAATGGGGGGATTGGGGAGAGGGTGGCAGTGAATGGGGGGATGGGGAGAGGGTAGCAGTGAATGGGGGGATGGGGAGAGGGTAGCAGTGAATGGGGGGATTGGGGAGAGGGTAGCAGTGATTGGGGGGGTTTGGGGAGCGGTAACAGTGAATGGGGGGAAACTGATAATGAGGTGGTTGGATGGGGCAGTTAAAATGGGGATGATGTAAAGTGAGGCAGTGGTGCAGTTTTCTTTCTGAGGTGGGACAGAGTTTGTCCGCTCTATCGATCTGTGTGAGATTACCCATGGGGGAACGTATATTAAAATAGAGAGAGAGGCAGCCGGAGACTGGGAGGGAGGTGCTGTTCGGAGATGTGAGCAGAACAGCCTTTGAAGCAGCAATGAATAATTTGTGAGTTTGGCAACCTCTCCCCATCCTCTGAACAATTAACGCTCATCTGAAAATGATCAGCTATCGACACTAGCGGCAGTGCACTGACTGACGGTCAGACAGGAATCTCCAGAGACATTGATCTCTGACCTGTTAACTCAGCAATGTGCTCAGCGATGGATCGACAACCTCCCTCGCCCGTCATACGTTGGTGTGTGCATTGTTTTGATAACTATCATTTGCCAGCGTCTGCCTGCACTTAGTGAAGAGCAAACTGCCTGGAGGGTTCAGAGGAGTGAGTGTAATATCAAATCTGACAGTCCGTGTACAAGAGAGGTGAACATGCAGCCGAATAATGCAGAGACAACAGAAGTTGCTTGAGTATTCAGCCAGCACCGACTGCACGCTGGACCCGGTCCTCTGAGAATAGGTGGGATTCTTTGCAAATCCAGCTAAACAAAAAACAAGAGCTTGCATTTACATAGCACCTTGGAGGTAGCAAAACGCCCTGAGCCCCTTCATGGACACATCAGCACAGGGGAGATATGGGGGCAAGGGGGAAGTGACCAAAATCTATGTCAAAGAGGTCAGTTTTGGGGATCGTGGCAAATGCAATGTTAGCATTCATGTCCAGAGGGCGAGAATACAAGAGCAGGGATGTACTTCTGAGGCTGTATAAGGCTCTGGTCAGACCCCATTTGCAGTATTGTGAGCACTTTTGGGCCCCATATCTAAGGAAGGATGTGCTGGCCTTGGAAAGGGCCAGAGGAGGTTCACAAGAATGATCCCTGGAATGAAGAGCTTGTCGTATGAGGAACAGTTGAGGACTCTGGGTCTGTACTCGTTGGAGTTTAGAAGGATGAGGGGGGGATCTTATTGAAACTTACAGGATACTGCGAGGCCTGGATAGAGTGGACGTGGAGAGGATGTTTCCACTCGGTGGAAAAACTAGAACCAGAGGGCACAACCTCAGGCTAAAGGGACGATCCTTTAAAACAGAGATGAGGAGGAATTTCTTCAGCCAGAGAGTGGTGAATCTGTGGAAGTCTTTGCCGCAGAAGGCTGTGGAGGCCAGGTCATTGACTGTCTTTAAGACAGAGATAGATAGGTTCTTGATTAATAAGGGGATCAGGGGTTATGGGGAAAAGGCAGGAGAATGGGGATGAGAAAAATATCAGCCATATCAATGGGCATACAGTGAAAACTATTGTTTCTTGCGCACTACACAGCCAAAGCATACCGTTCATAGAGAAGGAAAGGAGAGAGTGCAGAATGTAGTGTTACAGTCATAGCTAGGGTGTAGAGAAAGATCAACTTAATGCGAGGTAGGTCCATTCAAAAGTCTGACAGCAGCAGGGAAGAAGCTGTTCTTGAGTCGGTTGGTACGTGACCTCAGACTTTTGTATCTTTTTCCCGAAGGAAGAAGGTGGAAGAGGGAATGTCTGGGGTGCGTGGGGTCCTTAATTATACTGGCTGCTTTGCCGATGCAGCGGGAAGTGTAGGCAGAGTCAATGGATGGGAAGCTGGTTTGCGTGATGGATTGGGCTACATTCACGACCTTTTGTAGTTTCTTGCGGTCTTGGGCAGAACAGGAGCCCCATACCAAGCTGTGATACAACCAGAAAGAATGCTTTCTATGGTGCATCTGTAAATGTTGGTGAGAGTCGTAGCTGACATGCCAAATTTCCTTAGTCTTCTGAGAAAGTAGAGGCTTTGGTGGGGCTTTCTTAACTATAGTGTCGGCATGGGGGGACCAGGATAGGTTGTTGGTGATGTGGTCACCTAAAAACTTGAAGCTCTCGACCTTTTCTACTTCGTCCCTGTTGATGTAGACAGGGGCATGTTCTCCACTATGCTTCTTTTAGGTTTGGTCAAAGAGTTGGATTTTGGGATGGACCTTGAAGGAGGAAGGGGGGAGAGGAGGTTCTGAAGGGTGCAGTCAACAGACAGAAGACAGAAGGTGCTGAAGGAGAATGAGTGGGAGCAGAGAGTTCAGCTGGCTGATGGGATACAATGGGATGAAGAGGCCATTCGGCCTTCACCCATGTACCATTGAAAGAATGATCCTATTTAGACCCAGTTTTGAGTTGTCGCCAAATATAAACGAGATGTAATGGAGCAGAATTTTGAGACATTAGATTTTGCCAGTGAGCAGAGTTACAACTTTCACCACTTAACATTCCTTCATTGTCTGCGATAGTGGTGGAAATGACTTCAAGGCTCTATCCTTGGTGAACATGCCATCCTGGCCCAGTGGTGACATCCCAGCATTCAGCTCAAAATCAGGCTTTGGTCAACAGTGAAAAGAGCAGAAATCTGAATGAAAGTCAAAAGCAATTGCCAGAAGCTGCATTGACGCATTATGTTGTAAGAACACATTTTCCTCTCTTGTTTGTCTGCTTACACCATGCAGATTGTAAAACAGTGAGCATTACAATAGGCTGGGCCATTGAAAAGCCCATTCAACAATCTGGCTCATTGACAAAACTATCAGAAAGGCAAGAGCTCTTACTCATTACTCAGACTCCAGTTCAGCCATGGAGCATCAGAAGGTCAGCACTGAGGGAGTGCCGCACTGTCAGAGGGTCAGTACTGAGGGAGCGCCGCACTGTCAGAGGGTCAGTACTGAGGGAGTGCCGCACTGTCAGAGGGTCAGTACTGAGGGAGTGCCGCACTGTCAGAGGGTCAGTACTGAGGGAATGCCGCACTGTCAGAGGGTCAGTGCTTAGGGAGTGCCGCACTGTCAGAGGGTCAGTGCTGGGGGAGTGCTGCACTGTCAGAGGGTCAGTACTGAGGGAGTGCCACACTGTCAGAGGGTCAGTACTGAGGGAGTGCCACACTGTCAGAGGGTCAGTACTGAGGGAGTGCGACACTGTCAGAGGGTCAGTACTGAGGGAGTGCCGCACTGTCAGAGGGTCAGTACTGAGGGAGTGCCGCACTGTCAGAGGGTCAGAACTGAGGGAGTGCCACACTGTCAGAGGGTCAGTACTGAGGGAGTGCCGCACTGTCAGAGGGTCAGTACTGAGGGAGTGCCGCACTGTCAGAGGGTCAGAACTGAGGGAGTGCCACACTGTCAGAGGGTCAGTGCTGAGGGAGTGCCGCACTGTCAGAAGGTCAGCACTGAGGGAGTGCCACACTGTCAGAGGGTCAGTACTGAGTGCTGCACTGTCAGAGGGTCAGTACTGAGGGAGTGCCACACTGTCAGAGGGTCAGTACTGAGGGAGTGCTGCACTGTCAGAGGGTCAGTACTGAGGGAGTGCTGCACTGTCAGAGGGTCAGTACTGAGGGAGTGCCACACTGTCAGAGGGTCAGTGCTGAGGGAGTGCCGCACTTGTCAGAGGGTCAGTACTGAGGGAGTGCCGCACTGTCAGAGGATCAGTACTGAGGGAGTGCCACACTGTCAGAGAGTCAGTACTCAGGGAGTGCTGCACTGTCAGAGGGTCAGTACTGAGGGAGTGCCACACTGTCAGAGGGTCAGTACTGAGGGAGTGCCACACTGTCAGAGAGTCAGTACTCAGGGAGTGCTGCACTGTCAGAGGGTCAGTACTGAGGGAGTGCCGCACTATCAGAGGGTCAGTACTGAGGGAGTGCCGCACTGTCAGAGGGTCAGTACTGAGGGAGTGCCGCACTGTCAGAGGGTCAGTACTGAGGGAGTGCCGCACTGTCAGAGGGTCAGCACTGAGGGAGTGCCGCACTGTCAGAGGGTCAGCACTGAGGGAGTGCCGCACTGTCGGAGGGTCAGTACTGAGGGAGTGCCGCACTGTCAGAGGGTCAGCACTGAGGGAGTGCCGCACTGTCAGAGGGTCAGTGCTGAGGGAGTGCCGCACTGTCAGAGGGTCAGTACTGAGGGAGTGCTGCACTGTCAGAGGGTCAGTACTGAGGGCGTGCCGCACTGTCAGAGGGTCAGTACTGAGGGAGTGCCGCACTGTCAGAGGGTCAGTACTGAGGGAGTGCTGCACTGTTAGAGGGTCAGTACTGAGGGAGTGCCGCACTGTCAGAGGGTCAGTACTGAGGGAGTGCCGCACTGTCGGAGGGTCAGTACTGAGGGAGTGCTGCACTGTCAGAGGGTCAGTACTGAGGGAGTGCCGCACTGTCAGAGGGTCAGTACTGAGGGAGTGCCGCACTGTCGGAGGGTCAGTACTGAGGGAGTGCCGCACTGTCAGAGGGTCAGTACTGAGGGAGTGCCGCACTGTCAGAGGGTCAGTACTGAGGGAGTGCCGCACTGTCAGAGGGTCAGTACTGAGGGAGTGCCGCACTGTCGGAGGGTCAGTACTGAGGGAGTGCTGCACTGTCAGAGGGTCAGCACTGAGGGAGTGCCGCACTGTCGGAGGGTCAGTACTGAGGGAGTGCTGCACTGTCAGAGGGTCAGTACTGAGGGAGTGCCGCACTGTCGGAGGGTCAGTACTGAGGGAGTGCCGCACTGTCAGAGGGTCAGTACTGAGGGAGTGCCGCACTTTCAGAGGGTCAGTACTGAGGGAGTGCTGCACTGTCAGAGGGTCAGTGCTGAGGGAGTGCCGCACTTTCAGAGGGTCAGTACTGAGGGAGTGCCGCACTGTCAGAGGGTCAGTACTGAGGGAGTGCCGCACTGTCAGAGGGTCAGTGCTGAGGGAGTGCCGCACTGTCAGAGGGTCAGTACTGAGGGAGTGCCGCACTTTCAGAGGGTCAGTACTGAGGGAATCCCGCACTGTCAGAGGGTCAGTACTGAGGGAGTGCGCACTTTCAGAGGGTCAGTGCTGAGGGAATCCCGCACTGTCAGAGAGTCAGTACTGAGGGAGTGCCGCACTGTCAGAGGGTCAGTACTGAGGGAGTGCCGCACTGTCAGAGGGTCAGTACTGAGGGAGTGCCGCACTGTCAGAGGGTCAGTACTGAGGGAGTGCCGCACTGTCAGAGGGTCAGTACTGAGGGAGTGCCGCACTGTCAGAGGGTCAGTACTGAGGGAGTGCCGCACTGTCAGAGGGTCAGTACTGAGGGAGTGCCGCACTGTCAGAGGGTCAGTACTGAGGGAGTGCCGCACTGTCAGAGGGTCAGTACTGAGGGAGTGCCGCACTGTCAGAGGGTCAGTACTGAGGGAGTGCTGCACTGTCAGAGGGTCAGTACTGAGGGAGTGCCGCACTGTCAGAGGGTCAGTGCTGAGGGAGTGCTGCACTGTCAGAGGGTCAGTACTGAGGGAGTGCCGCACTGTCAGAGGGTCAGTACTGAGGGAGTGCCGCACTGTCAAAGGGTCAGTACTGAGGGAGTGCTGCACTGTCAGAGGGTCAGTACTGAGGGAGTGCCGCACTGTCAGAGGGTCAGTACTGAGGGAGTGCTGCACTGTCAGAGGGTCAGTACTGAGGGAGTGCTGCACTGTCAGAGGGTCAGTACTGAGGGAGTGCCGCACTGTCAGAGGGTCAGTACTGAGGGAGTGCCGCACTGTCAGAGGGTCAGTACTGAGGGAGTGCTGCACTGTCAGAGGGTCAGTACTGAGGGAGTGCCGAACTGTCAGAGGGTCAGTACTGAGGGAGTGCCGCACTGTCAGAGGGTCAGTACTGAGGGAGTGCCGCACTGTCAGAGGGTCAGTACTGAGGGAGTGCCGCACTGTCAGAGGGTCAGCACTGAGGGAGTGCTGCACTGTCAGAGGGTCAGTACTGAGGGAGTGCCGCACTGTCAGAGGGTCAGTACTGAGGGAGTGCCGCACTGTCAGAGGGTCAGTACTGAGGGAGTGCCGCACTGTCAGAGGGTCAGTACTGAGGGAGTGCCGCACTGTCAGAGGGTCAGTACTGAGGGAGTGCCGCACTGTCAGAGGGTCAGTGCTGAGGGAGTGCCGCACTGTCAGAGGGTCAGTACTGAGGGAGTGCCGCACTGTCAGAGGGTCAGTACTGAGGGAGTGCCGCACTGTCAGAGGGTCAGTACTGAGGGAGTGCCGCGCTGTCAGAGGGTCAGTACTGAGGGAGCGCCGCACTGTCAGTGGGTCAGTACTGAGGGAGTGCCGCACTGTCAGAGGGTCAGTTAAATAAGTTGCAAGAGGAAAACCCAGATAGATCTCCCTCTTAAACCCACCAACACCATTCGAGGTTTCAGCATCGATCAGAAGATAAAACCCAACCACCCAAAAATTAACTCAGAAAAGGTGATGCCCACGAGGGGCCGAATACTCCCACTTAAACACCAGTGATTTATTGCTCATTGGAAACAATTAGTGGCACAAATACAGCACAGAGTGCAGCCGTCAGATTCCCCAAGGCAGCAATTTCCAAACAACATCTGAACGATGTCGATGTTTTTCAGCAAATACCAGCCTACTTAGACTGCTTCTTATGTGGTGTTTGTGACCTGGAGCCAAACAGAAAGATTTTGCTTTCCATCTCAAGGCAACTGAAAGCACTGCCAGTTCCATAAACATCAGAGAGTGATCATATTGTGTAAGCGAGGAATGCCACGGAGCGTTTTCACCGGACACATGCCCAACTGCGATTGGAGAGGAAGGGAAGAAAACGTCAAAGCTTGTCGCCAAGCCGCCCAGTTTATCTATTCAGTGTGCAGTGTCCTCAGGAGAGAACTCTGTCCATTGGACGAGGCATGAAGCCGTAACCCTGTGCGTTCTGTCCGAGTGGACAAAACAGATCCCACATCACTCACTGAGGAAGATTTCTTCACTGTGTCCTGGCCAATATTTACGCTGTTTACAGGTGCTCCTGTCGGTTGCTGTGATTGGTGAGAACACATCTTCGAAACAGCATCATGGGATCTTGTATATCAGCCCAAGAGGACAGATGGAACCTCAATCTAATGTCTTCATCCATGATGTGGAGATGCCGGCGTTGGACTGGGGTAAGCACAGTAAGTAGTCTCACAACACCAGGTTAAAGTCCAACAGGTTTATTTGGTAGCACGAGCTTTTGGAGCGCTGCCCCTTGAAAGGGGCAGCGCTCCAAAAGCTCGTGCTACCAAATAAACCTGTTGGACTTTAACCTGGTGTTGTGAGACTACTTACTATGTCTTTATCCAGAAGGCTCTTCTGACAGTGCAGCAGTCCCTCAGCGTCAGCCCTCACTCTCGTGCTGAAGCACGGACTGGGCC
The DNA here is from genome assembly GCF_964213995.1 of Mustelus asterias. Classification (NCBI taxonomy): domain Eukaryota; kingdom Metazoa; phylum Chordata; class Chondrichthyes; order Carcharhiniformes; family Triakidae; genus Mustelus; species Mustelus asterias. Next base: position 73,948,481 of record NC_135822.1, read on the forward strand.
TTGAACCTCCAACCTTGTGACTCACAGAGAAGCATCTCGCCAGCTGAGCCTCAGCGGAAGCACAAGCCCTTTCTTTGCGAAGGCTCTCAGTGAAGAACAGATGATCATCTGGAGGAAAGAGCACTGGGAGAAGATAAAAGTTTTTAAAGTTTATTTATTTGTCACCAGTAGGCTTACATTAACACTGCAATGAGGTTACTGTGAAAATCCCCTCGTCACCACACTCTGACGTCTGTTCGGGTATACTTAGGGAGAATTTGAACGGCCGATGCATCCTAACCAGCACATCTTTGGAGTGTGGGAGGAAACCGGAGCACCCGGAGGAAACCCACGCAGACACGGGGAGAACGTGCAAACTCCACACAGACAGTGACCCAAGCCGGGAATCAAACCTGGGTCCCTGGAGCTGTGAGGCAGCAGTGCTAACCACTGTGCTACCATGCTGCCCCAGATCTGCCAAGAGGTGTTCAAATTGGGCCACACTTGGAATGCTGTGCACAGTTCTGGTCACCCTATTATAGAAAGGATATTATTAAACTAGAAAGAGTGCAGAAGAGATTTACTGGGATGCTACCGGGACTTGATGGTTTGAGTTATAAGGAGAAGTTGGATAGACTGGGACTTTTTTCTCTGGCGCGTAAAAGGCTGAGGGGTGACCTTATAGAGATCTATAAAATAATGAGGGGCACAGATCAGCTAGATCGTCAATAGCTTTTCCCAAAGGTAGGGGAGTCTAAAGCTAGAGGGCATAGGTTTAAGGTGAGAGGGGAGAGATACAAAAGGGTTCAGAGGGGCAATTTTTTCACACAGAGGGTGGTGAGTGTCTGGAACAAGCTGCCAGAGGTAGTAGTAGAGGTGGGTACAATTTTGTCTTTTAAAAAGCATTTAGACAGTTACATGGGTAAGATGGGTATAGAGGGATATGGGCCAAACCCGGGCAATTGGGATTAGCTTTGGGATTTTTTAAAAAAGGGCGGCATGGACAAGTTGGGCCGAAGGGCCTGTTTCCATGTTGTAAACCTCTATGACTCTGTGATAACAAAGAACAAAGAACAATACAGCACAGGAATAGGCCCTTCGGCCCTCCAAGCCCGTGCCGCTCCCTGGTCCAAACCAGACCATTCTTTTGTATCCCTCCATTCCCACTCTGTTCATGTGGCTAATAGTGATGGTGGGTCCGTACAGAAGAGAGAGGGAGAAACTGTCCTCACGTGTGAATGGTTGAAGAATGAGATGGCCGAGATTTGAAATAATTAGTAAAGGAAGTGAAAGTGATGTGTTTCGGGTCTGGAAAGCACTGCCTGAGAGTGTGGGTGGAGGCAGATTCGATCGAGGAAATGAGAGTGTTGTCTGAAAAGGAAGAACGCTCAGGGTCAGCGAGGGGAAAGTGATCGAATGAAATTCAGTGAGCTTCTCGATCGGAGAGCTGTGCGGACACGATAGGGTGAATTTTCCCATCCGCACGCCGTGGGAATCGGAGCGGGCGAGGGGCGGGCGGACCATGGAAAGATCCGAATGGGATTTTCTGGTTCCAGGGTGAGCGAGGATGGAAAATCCCATCCGATGGGCCTCCGTCTGCACCAGAAGAATTCCGCGATTCCGTGATGTCTGTTGTGGAGCAGGCAAGTTGAGTGATCAAGCAAGTCCTAAAAGAAATGTAGGTTCCTGGTTGTATTTTCATGTCTGGCCTTTGAGAGGTGTGGAGCGGTGTTGAACATGAAGTGGAAAGAGGGTGGGTCTGATTTGCTTAATAATTGCGCCGAATGTTTCAGTCAGCAAGCTTGCTGTTTCGATTAGACTGAACCCATCAACCCACAAAATTTTCCATCGCATAGCAGATTTACTCCAGCGAAACCAGACAAAGAGCTGGAGCTGGGGAAGGAGAGGCTTATCTGAGTTGGACACCTCATCCTTCATTGCCTGTTCTGTGGGAAACTATCAATTATTTCCCAGCACAACACAGAATGTTGCAGGATGGGCGTTCAGTCAAAAAATTAATTATACTGTCATTGCATCTTCATTTTAAACAACAATCCGTGTTCCTTGGGTAGATTAGAAAAATGTGATGTGTGCTGAGGTTAGTCGTATGTTATTTTCTGACACTGCCCTGTCATTTCAGACAGTTTGTTCAGGAATCACACAGAGACACACACACACACACAGATACAGACACAGAGACACACACACACACACACACACACAGAGACACATACACACACACACACACACAGAGACACATACACACACACACACACAGAGACACATACACACACACACACAGAGACACATACACACACACACACACACACAGAGACACATACACACACACACACACAGAGACACATACACACACACACACACACACAGAGACACATACACACACACACACACAGAGACACATACACACACACACAGATACAGACACAGAGACACACACACACACAGACATATACACACACACACACAGATACAGACACAGAGACACACACACACACAGACATATACACACAGACACACACACACACACAAATACAGACACAGAGACACCCACACACACACAGATACAGACACAGAGACACACACACACACAGACATATACACACAGACACACACACACACAAATACAGACACAGAGACACCCACACACACACAGATACAGACACAAAGACACCCACACACACACTCACCCACGCACACACACAGATACACACACACACAGACACCCACACACACACACAGATACAGACACACACACAGACACACACACAGAGACACCCACACACACTCACCCACGCACACACACACACAGAGACACACACACACACACACACAGATACAGACACAGAGACACCCACACACACACTAACCCACACACACACACACACACACACAGATACAGACACAGAGACACCCACACACACAGTCACCCACACACACACCCACACACACAGACACCCACACACACACACATATACACACACACACACTCACACACACACACTCACACAGACGTATATACACACACACACACACAGACACATATACACACACACACATATACACACACACAGAGACACATACACACACACACACACAGACACACACACACAGATACAGACACAGAGACACACACACTCACCCACACACACACACACACACACAGATACAGACACAGAGACACAGACATATACACACAGACACAGACACACAGACTCACACACACACGCAATCACACACACACACAGACACACACCCACACACAGACACATATACACACTCACACACACACAATCATGCACACACTCACACACACAGAGACACATAAACACACAGACACACACTCAGATACAGACACAGAGACACACACACACACACACACGCACACACACACACTCTGACACACAGAGACACATAAACACAGAGACACAGACATACACACACACAGATACAGACACACAGACACACACACACACAAACGGACACAGAGACACACACACAGCCACACACACAGAGACACACACACACACAGACACACACACAGACATACACATGGACACACACACAGAGACACACACACAGAGATGCACACAGAGACACACACACAGACACACACACACAGACACGCACAGGGTCACACACACACACAGACACAGAGACACACACACAGACACACACACACAGACACGCACAGGGTCACACACACACACAGACACAGAGACACACACACAGACACACACACAGACACAGAGACACGCACACAGACACACACACACAGACACAGAGACACATACACAGACACACACACACTCACACGACACACACACTCACACACACACAATCACACACACACGCACACTCACACACACAGAGACACATAAACACACAGACACAGACACAAATACACACACACAGACACACACACACACAATCAAACACACACACAGACACATAAATACACAGACACACACACACAGGAACACACACACAGACACACACACACGCACACTCACACAGAGACACATAAACACACAGACACAGAATCAGACACAAAGACACACACACACACATACACACAGAGACACACAGACACACACACAAACAGACACAGAGACACACTCACACACACACTCACACACAGAATCAGACACAAAGACACACACACACACATACACACAGACACACAGAGACACACAGTCACAGACACACACACACAAACAGACCCAGAGACACACACAGATACACACACACACACAGGGTCTCACACACACACACAGACACCGAGACACACACACAGACACACACACAGACACACACACACACACAGGAACACACGCACAGACACACACACACACATACACACACACACAGAGACACACACAAACACACACACACAGAGACACACAGAGACTCACACATACAGACACAGGGACACACACACATGCACACACACAGAGACACACACACAGACACACACACAGAGACACACACACAGACACACACACAGAGACACACACAGAGACACACACAGAGACACACACTCAAATGCAGACAGACACACGCATACAGACAAACACACAGACACAAACGCATGCACACACTCAATATACAGATGCACATGCACATATATATAGACACGCATGCACACAGACATGCACACATACTCACCTGTGCTCACTCACACACACACAAACATTTGCATGCAAATATAAGCATCGCCAAATCCCCACACATGCAAATATACCGGCAAGTACACGCATGCACATTGCCGTGCAATTGTCAACATAACATTTCTTTACGTACATACAAATGCAGTTCTAAGAATTCCAGTGCAAAATTGCACAACTTGCAATATTTGGAGTGCATGCAGTGATATGTTTAATTCTTTGCTGACTGGTTATTGTTCTGTGGACCCAGATTTGGTGTGTTTGAGATGATGCAACAGTGCAGAAATTTGGAAAAGAAGGTCCAGATGGACATGTTTTAACAAGTGAGTGGCAAAGCTGTGGGGTAGGTATCTGTGTCTGGATAAATAATGACAAATACCTTGTGTGCACTTGCATCATCTGATTCTTTGCGCCTGGGTCCATGTCATCTATTTCAATAAAAGCACAACTTGAATTTTAATAGCATCTGTCAGAAACTGCCTGGAGTGTTTCACACAGAGCCCATTATGTGGGGGCTACTGTCACTTACCGTATGCACGCTTATGCAGCATGAGAGACTGGCATAAACAGGGTTAATGTGGGACAGAATACAATAGCGCCCACACACTGATGCTGGAGAACACATGACCTAGACTTGGGGGGCAGTGTGGTGTTAAGATCCAGGCATGGAGATACCCTTTACTGTGTATATATATATCGTCACAAGCCGTTCAAAAAGACTCAATAAAAGCAAATTACTGCGGGTGCTGGAATCTGAAACCAAAAGAGGAAACGCTGGAAAATCTCAGCAGGTCTGGCAGCATCTGTAGGGAGAGAAAAGAGCTGATGTTTCGACAAAGGGTCATCTGGACTCGAAACGTCAGCTCTTTTCTCTCCTTACAGATGCTGCCAGACCCGCTGAGATTTTCCAGCATTTTCTCTTTGGGTTCAAAAAGACTCACTGTGGGAGGAAACCGGAGCACCCGGAGGAAACCCACGCAGACACCGGGGGAACGTGCAAACCCCACACAGACAGTGACCCGAGCCAGGGAATCGAACCCGGGTCCCTGGCGCTGTGAGGCAGCAGTGCTAATCACCGTGCCACCCACCACTGTGCCACCATGACCAAAATCAGAGGTCACAAATATCAGACGGTCACTAATAAATCCAATTCGAGAGATGCTTCATTGCCAGAACTTGGTGATAATGTGGAACTCGCTCCCACAGGGAGTGGTTGAGGTGAAGAGTACATTGAAGATAGAGTTCGTAACCCTCCGGGATGGTGTCTCCAGGGATTGAAGGTCAACCTCCAGGACACAGCTGTGTGCCAGACTGGAGAAAAATCATCTGGACGATAAAGAAGATTTTTTAGTTGCCATTTTCTTGGAATATTTCTCGTTACCATTGACTCTGTCTACACTTCCCGCTGGTCCCAGCGCCGATCCCTGAGGCTCACCACTAGTCACCGGCTGCCAAACTGAAAAAAACCCCTTTATCCCCACTCTCTGCCCTCTGCCAGTCAACCAATCCTCTATCCATGCCAGGATTTTACCCTTCATCAGGGGCAACGCTCCGAAAGCTCGTGCTACCAAATAAACCTAGAATCATAGAAACCCTACAGTGCAGAAGGAGGCCATTCGGCCCATCGAGTCTGCACCGACCACAATCCCACCCAGGCCCAACCCCCACATATTTACCCACTAATCCCTCTAACCTACGCATCTCAGGACTCTAAGGGGCAATTTTTAACCTGGCCAATCAACCTAACCCGCACATCTTTGGGCTTTAACCTGGTGTTGTGAGACTACTTACCGTGCCCACCCCAGTCCAACGCCACCATTTGGAGGAAGGAACTGAAGGCACTGTTGCTAAGTTTGCAGATGATACAAAGATATGTAGAGGGACAGGTAGTATTGAGGAAGCAGGGGGGCTGCAGAAGGACTTGGACAGGTTCGGAGAGTGGGCAAAGAAGTGGCAGATGGAATACAATGTGGAAAAGTGTGAGGTTATGCACTTTGGAAGGAGGAACCACGGGCACTTAACTAATTTAACAGTCTCCTAAGCGGCACCTTGTCAAATTTTCCCACAGGAAAGGTCAAACCACTGGCGAAACATTCGAACTCTCCTCCAGGTTTCAGCAGGGGACACAGTTTGTCTGCGGGGGACAGTCCCTGTTGGAGTTTCACTGGGGGCTTGTTCAGTCCGGTTGGCAGCTGCGGCTCAGTGATGAGCTTTATGCAACATGTGGTGAAGAGATGATTTTTTTCCCCCAGCTTCACCTGCATTGTATAACCAGTTACTCATCAAAAATAATCCCGTTTTCCAACTGGAGACAGCTGCAAAATCACCTGAGAGGCACATTGAAATTTCAGAGCAGCAGCCAGTCAGTCACTGTCAGCTTGATATTCCGGGCAAATGAACAGACATCGTGGATACTTTGAAGGAGTGTTTGTTTTTTGCTCAGAAATGATTCGCTTGGTTCTAACTGTTGGGAACATATTATTGTGTTCAGCCAAGGAGGTGGAGCGGGTTTTAGCCTCACACCCACAGCAACGTTTCGGAGATAAATACATGGCCAATCTTGGAAACTCTTCTGAAATTACAACCTGCAACTTGTAAAATCTTCCGGCAGCTGAGTAACATCGATTTCTCTTGTAGAGAAAAGGAGGAGTGTGGCGGTAGGGGAGAGGGGGGGAAGGGGCGGGGTACACGGAGGTGGGAAGAGGTGCAGGAGGGAACAGAAGACAGTGGATCAAGCTTCTAGCCACTTCAGGGGAGTGCAAGTCTTGACTGTGATGAACTCTGTGGTACAATAGTCCCAGTGCAATTCTCCACACGGGCCTCGCGCGCTGCTAAACCACGACTTGTACAAGACATTGGTAAGGCCGCACTTGGAATACTGCGTACCGTTCTGGTCACCCGATTATAGAAAGGATATTTTTATCGGAGGAATTTCTTCAGCCAGAGAGTGGTGGAATCTGTGGAACTCTTTGCCGCAGAAGGCTGTGGAGGCCGGGTCATTGAGTGTCTTTAAGACAGAGATAGATAGGTTCTTGATTAATAAGGGGATCAGGGGTTATGGGGAAAAGGCAGGAGAATGGGGATGAGAAAAATATCAGCCACAATTGAATGGCGGAGCAGACTCGATGGGCCGAGTGGCCTCATTCTGCTCCTATGTCTTATGGTCTTGTTATTAAACTAGAAAGAGTGCAGAAGAGATTTACTAGGATGCTACTGGGACTTGATGGTTTGAGTTATACGGAGAGGCTGGATAGACGGGGATTCTTTTCCCTGGAGCGTAGGAGACTTAGGGATGATCTTATAGAGGTCTATAAAATAATGAGGGGCACAGATCAGCTAGATAGTCAACATCTTTTCCCAAAGGTAGGGGAGTCTAAAACTAGAGGGCAGAGGTTTAAGGTGAGAGGGGAGAGACACAGAAGGGTCCAGAGGGGCAATTTTTTCACACAGAGGGTGGTGAGTGTCTGGAACAAGCTGCCAGAGGTAGTAGTAGAGACGGGTACAATTTTGTCTTTTAAAAAGCGTTTAGACAGTTACATGGGTAAGATGGGTATAGAGGGATATAGAAGAATGTGGGCCAAACGCGGGAAATTGGGACTAGCTTAATGGTGGCATGGACAAGTTGAGCTGAAGGGCCTGTTTCCATGCTGTATGCCTCTGTGACTCTATCTGTCAAGAAACTAAATGGCTTCATTGATAAATGGATCCTGAGGCAGATGATGGTGAAGTGTAAAAGTTGACAGAAACCCTTTTCTTCCGAGTCGGTTTATTTCCAGCATGGGGCATTACGAATGTCTAATTCCGAGCTCCGAACCCTGTGTCCCAGCAGTCTCCCTTTATAAGTGCTCTGAGTCCAAATTAAATCATGCCCTTCACCTCACTATCTCAATATGATTGGCACACCATTACCATTCAGTGAAGGGGGGAGAAGGAATAAACAGGTGACACATTTCCTATCTTTATTAAACCTTCTAGGTAATGCATTTTGGAAGGTCTAATACAGATAGGAAATATACAGTAAATGGCAGAACCCTTAAGAGTATTGATAGGCAGAGGGATCTGGGTGTGCAGGTACACAGGTCACTGAAAGTGGCAATGCAGGTGGAGAAGGTAGTCAAGAAGGCATACGGCATGCTTGCCTTCATCGGCCGGGGCATTGAGTTTAAAAATTGGCAAGTCATGTTGCAGCTTTATAGAACCTTAGTTAGGCCGCACTTGGAATATAGTGTTCAATTCTGGTCGCCACTCTATCAGAAGGATATGGAGGCTTTGGAGAGGGTACAGAAAAGATTTACCAGGATGTTGCCTGGTATGGAGGGCATTAGCTATGAGGAGAGGTTGGAGAAATTTGGTTTGTTCTCACTGGAACGACAGAGGTTGAGGGGCGACCTGATAGAAGTCGACAAGATTATGAGAGGCATGGACAGAGTGGATAGTCAGAAGCTTTTTCCCAGGGTGGAAGAGTCAATGACTAGGGGGCACAGGTTTAAGGTGCGAGGGGCAAGGTTTAAAGGAGATGTATCAGGCAGGTTTTTTATACAGAGGATGGTGGGTCCCTGGAACTCGCTGCCGGGGGAGGTAGTGGAAGCAGATACGATAGTGAGTTTAAAGGGGCGCCTGGACAAATACATGAATAGGATGGGAATAGAGGGATATGGTCCCCGGAAGGGTAGGGGGTTTTAGTTCAAGTCGGGCAGCATGGTTGGTGCAGGCTTGGAGGGCCGAAGGGTCTGCTCCTGTGCTGTAATTTTCTTTGTTCTTTGTATATTAGATGGTGAAGCATGCTCGAGGGGCCGAATGGTCTACTCCTGTTCCTATACCTAATGGTGTTAGGCCAAGGCCTCTGTTCTCAGCTTCATCCCAAATGCCTACTGACAACAAGGTGTGGCAGCTCCTCAATGCATTGCTGCCTTTGAAGGTGAGAGGGAAGGGTTGAGATCAGCCTGGATTGTTGTCGGAGTGGTACCACAATCGTTAAGAAAAGTTCAGCAAGTCAATATGACAAAAGGGAACAAAACACAGACATCATCAATACACGGAGTCTTCTCAATTCTTGGGAGAGGCGACTGTTTTGATCTGAATTCACTGGAGTGTGCTCTGTTCGGTCAGGGGCACTGAATTTAAACTGAAACTTGTTATTCACCAGCCTAGCTCTCATTTATCCCCATCATCTTTCACCTCCGCTACTGGATCATTCACTGCGCTTTCTTTATTCACTGCCTCTCTCATTATCCCAGCTATTAGAGTCTAATTTCAAACTTCCATTGGCTTTCCACACCCCACCCCACACCCCCCCACCTCCCCTTTCAGACACTGACTCACTCAGTTGTTGCCTGCATTGTGACTTGTTGAAGTGTTGCAGGAAGCTGTGAAGATTAACCCGCACAGGAATTCAGGAAAAAAAAATCAAATCACAAAATCCTCACGTGACCCGTCAACGGTGAAAAGTATTGTTGGCACACAATCGAATACTGTGCTGCAGCACTGTGTGGCCAAGTTCACAAATATCATTCCACACATCATCCGGCTCCTCACTCAAAGCAGTTGGCAGGCAGGTTGCAGAAGGAGATCAAATTAGGAAATGTCACCTGCTCCAAAAAGTTTAGAAGGCTGAAGAACAAGATGCAAGACTGTTAGAAAACAGCGGGGCAATCGGATTCGTTTGGGGATTGATACAGGGCTATGGGGAGAGAGTCGGGCACTGGGATTTGTTTGGGGATTGATACAGGGCTATGGGGAGAGAGTCGGGCACTGGGATTTGTTTGGGGATTGATACAGGGCTATGGGGAGAGAGTCGGGCACTGGGATTTGTTTGGGGATTGATACAGGGCTATGGGGGGAGAGCGGGACAGTGGGATTAGTTTGCAATTGATACAGGGCTATGGGGGAGAGCATGGGGCAGTGGGATTAGTTTGGGATTGATACAGGGCTATGAGGAGAGCGCGGGGCAGTGGGATTAGTTTGGGGATTGATACAGGGCTATGGGGGAGAGCATGGGGCAGTGGGATTAGTTTGGGATTGATACAGGGCTATGAGGAGAGCGCGGGGCAGTGGGATTAGTTTGGGGATTGATACAGGGCTATGGGGAGAGAACAGAATAGTGGGAATAGTTTGGGATTGATACAGGGCAACGGGGAGAGGGCAGGGCAGTGGGATTAGTTTGGGATTGATACAGGGCTATGGGGAGAGAACAGAGTAGTGGGAATAGTTTGGGATTGATACAGGGCAACGGGGAGAGGGCAGGGCAGTGGGATTAGTTTGGGATTGATACAGGGCTATGGGGAGCGCGGGGGGCAGTGGGATTAGTTTGGGATTGATACAGGGCTATGGGGAGAGAACAGAATAGTGGGAATAGTTTGGGATTGATACAGGGCAACGGGGAGAGGGCAGGGCAGTGGGATTAGTTTGGGATTGATACAGGGCTATGGGGAGAGAGCGGGGCAGTGGGATTAGTTTGGGATTGATTCAGGACTATGGGAAGACAGTGGGATAATGGGATTAGTTTGGGATTGATTCAGGACTGTGGGAAGACAGTGGGATAATGGGATTAGTTTTGGATTGATTCAGGACTGTGGGAAGACAGTGGGATAATGGGATTAGGTTTGGATTGATTCAGGACTGTGGGAAGACAATGGGATAATGGGATTAGTTTGGCGATTGATACAGGACTATGGGAAGGCAGTGGGATAATGGGATTAGTTTGGGATTGATTCAGGACTGTGGGAAGACAGTGGGATAATGGGATTAGTTTGGGATTGATTCAGGACTGTGGGAAGACAGTGGGATAATGGGATTAGTTTGGGATTGATTCAGGACTGTGGGAAGACAGTGGGATAATGGGATTAGTTTGGTGATTGTTCGAGGGTTATGGGGGGAGAAATTGAATATCGAATGCATTTTATTCCATACTCTGATTGATCATTGGCTCGAGGGCAATGGAGACATGTGGATTGGTGGGGAGGGGGTTGCTGTAAACCTGAGTCTGAATTGGTGTGGGGTTGCGGGATCTCCACAATTGTATCAGCGGTGGACGGGAATCCGTGTGGGGGGTGCAGCTTTCAAAGTTCCAAGATGGCAAATTGGTGGAGCCCTTGTGAATGGCCCCACGAGTGAACCGAGGGGCATTGGAGCCTCGAGACGTTTTCAAGGACAGCAAGGCGACAGCAGCTGAGGTATCGCTGCAAACGGCAGCCATGGCATCAGGCATTCTCCTCTCATTGGGAGTAAGATCCAGCAAGGATCCTGCAGCGGCGGGTGAGGAATGGTCATCTGGGATGGTGGGCATTAAGCTTCACCTCGGTGACATTGAGGATCTAGACATGAGCAACTGCACGTTTTGGCAATCACCTTAATAAAGGGAACATTCCCTTTGGAAGCCCCAGACTCACAGAGCAACACATTTCACCCACACTCGCGTCACTGACCTCTCCTTCAAGCTCAGATGCTTGCAGACAAAGTATTCTTGCCCTGTGTGAGGGTCACCAATATTGACTGGAACCTTGTGTACACAAAATGAGATCTTTATCTGCAAATCATCAGACATTAGCAGAGAAGATTTGATTTGATTTGATTTATTATTGCCACGTGTATTAACAGACAGTGAAAAGTATTGTTTCTTGCGCACTATACAGACAAAACATACCATTCATAGAGAAGGAAAGGAGAGAGTGCAGAAAGTAGTATTACAGTCATAGCTAGGGTGTAGAGAAAGATCAACTTAATGCGAGGTAGGTCCATTCAAAAGTCTGACAGCAGCAGGGAAGAAGCTGTGCTTGAGTCAGTTGGTACGTGACCTCAGACTTTTGTATCTTTTTCCCGACAGAAGAAGATGGAAGAGAGAATGTCCGGGGTGCGTGGGGTCCTTAATTATGCTGGCTGCTTTGCCGAGGCAGCGGGAAGTGTAGACAGAGTCAATGGATGGGAGGCCAGTTTGCGTGATGGATTGGGCTACATTCATGACATTTTGTAGTTCCTTGTGGTCTTGGGCAGAGCAGGAGCCATACCAAGCTGTGATACAACCAGAAAGAATGCTTTCTATGGTGCATCTGTAAAAGTTGGTGAGAGTCGTAGCTGACATGCCAAATTTCCTTAGTCTTCTGAGAAAGTAGAGGCGTTGGTGGGCTTTATTAACGGGGGGGGAGCAGGACAGGTTGTTGGTGATCTGGACACCTAAAAACGTGAAGCTCTCGACCCTTTCTACTAGTATTGACTATCTGATCAGCCATCCAGCCCAAGTGCATCCAATGTTATTTTCTTCATTCTTTAACGTGTTGTGTAACCTGTTGCTCCCTCCAGCTGGGGCAAGAGGAGGCTGTTGTCCTCACCTCACTGTGAGCTTGGGGTGACCTTGCCGCTCATCCTCCGACTACCCTCGGATAGCCACAGGCACACAAGCTAATACAGATCAAAAAAAATAATGTGCATGAAAACCCTGACGAACCTTTAAAGTCAGACAATCTGCGTGCTTCTGTAAAGACTGTTTACAATTCCAAGTGCAAAGCCGAGGATTACCAACCAGCCTTACCAAAGCTACTTCCACATTCCCAGTAATCCCCTGCTGATGGGAAAACTAAGCCAGGAAATCAAGCCACACTCGCACTGCTTGTTTCAACTCACTTACCGTTCAGGAACCAGGCCTCACAAGCCAACAAGTTCATGTCGTAATTGGCATTGTCAGAACAGAGTCAAGAGCCACGATTTCACCAATTGGATTGACAAAACCTCAGACCCTCCGTGAGCCCACTGCACTCCCAAATCCGGTGAGTTTGGCAGGAAGCTCGAGCGTCACGTGGAGGGGTGCAGATTTAGACTGCAGATCAAGCTTGAAATTAGGGGAGGGTTGTTTTATTTTCCAATCTCTTCAGGATAAGAAACCCATTTGGAGTGGGGCTGGGATTCAGACAATTCCCTGCTCCATATCAACGGTGGGCATGAAGCCTGCAGGAATCTCTGATGACACCACACCACCATTGGCCCATCCAAACTCAACTCTCCCCACGTATCGGGCAAAGTCTTACCAAAAAAATTCCAGCGAGGAAGCCAGTGTGTTTATCTCCAGAGGAATCAGCCAGATTTCTCTCCAGGTCAAAAGAAAATCAAGGGGGCCTGTTTCACTCTGTCACAGAGGACAGGGGGAAGCCTCAACATGCCAGATAAACCCCGCTGTTCAGATTTGGGGCTCTATTTTAAAGGACATCTTGATCAGAACCTGAGTAACCACACCTTTCCCCCAACTCAGCCCACCACAGAGGTCTCAGGGACCCCTCCCCCCGCCCCTGATCAGAGTCGGCACTTCTCCACCACCACCCACCTCTCCGACTGAGCGCCAAGTCTCCAATCTCGCTGGCAGCGGCAGCGAGGCGAACAAGATCGGAGAATTCCAGCCGCTATCTTCCCTCTCTCTCAATGACATGTTTTCACTGCGTAAGCCGGACCACCTTTGAATGCTGCTGCATGCATACACATGCATGCACAGACACGGGCACACACACGCACACATAGACACACAGACACACAGAGACAACATGCACACAGAAACGCACACACTGACACATACACACCGACACGCAGACATGCATAGACACACACAGACACAATTGCACACACACAGACACACACACACATACATGCACTTGCACACACACATGCACACAAATACACACATGCACATACACACGCACAGACACACAGACACGCACACACACATGCACACAGACACACACACAGACACACATACATGCACTTGCACACACACATGCACATACACACACACATACACACAGACACACACGCACACAGACACTTACAGGAGACATTATGATGAGCGTGGTGAAATAGAGAAGTTGTTTGTGGAGCTTTATAATGACTGGTTAGGCCCTCGGTTGGAGTATTGCATCCAGTTCTGTTTGAGGCACTTCAGGAGGGATATTGAGGGTTTGCAGAGGGTGCGGAGGAGACTGAGAGACTGACTAGAATGGTTTCAAGGCTGAGGGACCTGCACGAATGTGGAGAGACCGGAGAAGCTGGGATTGTTTTCTTCGGAGGAGCAGAGAAGTCCGGGAGGAGATTTGATAGAAGTGTGGAGAACGATGAAGGGTTTTGAGAGGCTTCGATGGGGGAAAGTTATTTCCCATCGGCAGCAAGATCAATAACTGGATCAGACAGATTTAAAACAATTAGTTCAAAAAAAAAAGCAGGGGTAGACAATAACTCTCCTGTCGCGGTGAGTAATGATCGGGAATGCGCTGCTTGGCAGGACAGGGAAAGCAAATTGAACAATAACTTTTCCAAGGCAATTGTGTAAGTGGTTAAATTTGCAGAGCTCTGGGGAGAGCCGTGGTGGGGGCAGCGGGTGGGAGAGGGTGAGAGGAACAGGGTCGCGTCTTCAAGAAGACGCACAAGCTGACAGGCTGAATGGTCCCATCCTCATTATCCTTTCATTCGAACTCCCCTCCAGTGGGAATGTAACCCCACATTCTGACACGCAAACCCCCAAAACGCAACGCACAGACACAAGCTTTCAAACCATTAAAGTGCGCCTGCCTTCCTGCACCCAGATTCTGTTACAAGAAGTAGAGAGTATTTGGTAATCAAATTGAAATCTCTTTGGAAAGCAATTGCCAGTATTGATCTCCAGCGCACAGATTAGATTCCAGTTTAAATAGAATACATTATCCTCTTGACAAAAACTAAACACTTGTGCAGCTTGTATGAAAAGTTATGCTGTGCAAATATTAACAGGGATAATTTTGTTGAGGGCAAGCTGAGCTGGAGACTGGGCTGCAAACATGTTGAGCCGCTGGGTGTATAATTGGAGATATTTACGACGGGGCATTGGTAATTAATCTGTGGCAGAATTAAAGATTTACTGCCGGCGCTGTATAAAGGCTTGCCAATTACCCGCCTAATTATTCCCACATGTGTAAAAGTCATTTTACTTTGGAGTGGTCATTCATTTCGTGCTAGGCAGGCGGTGAAACTCTATTGAAAAGTTATGTCTCACTCTTGTCTCTCTCTCGGCTTGCTCCGGTGTAGCTCCACAACGAACGCACACAGCCTGTCGGTCACTCTGCTGCTTTGCCTGGCTGCTCCTGGAAGAAGTGGGAAATGACCGGGAGAACTTTGCCCTCTTGGCCTGTTCAACGTTTCCCTTCGCACTCCCCAGGGGGGGAACTCACCTGGCTCAGCGCGCACAGTATAAGGAGCGGCTGTAATTCCCCAAGTTTCACCTTCAAATACCCATGAACGTGTGAAGAAGGAGCCTGAGGCTCCGAAAGCCAGTGCTGCCAAATAAACCTGTTGGACTTTAACCTGGTGTTGTGGGACTACTTACTGTGCTTACCCAGTCCAACGCCGGCATCTCCACATGGTGTGAATGAGCAGCAGAGGTAGGCCATTCAGCCCATCAAGACCATAAGATATAGGAGCAGAATTCTCTAACACAATGACATCCTTGCTTGAATAAGGAGGCCAGAACTACACAATTTGAGATGTGGTCTCGCCAGTAAAGCAGCGCTGCACAAGATACCCACATCCGAAAACCAGGGCTTGCTTAAATCCTGCTGCCTGTGCCCTAACTTGCAGCAACTCTCGTTTACCCAGCATGTTTGTGCTGGCTGACCCCATGGGGGCCCTGATCTGGGCAACGCCCTTAATTTAAAATCCGACTGTTTGGATTCCTCCTCCATGCCCTCTGTGGCCGCCCAGGAATTTTGTGTTCCTCCATTCCTGGACTCATTGGCAGCCATGTTTTCAAGGTCTGCGACCCTTTCTTTAAACCTCTCCACCTCTGTCGAGCTGCTCCAGCAAACCTGATTCTCTAACCAAGCCTTTCCTTTTCTACTTGTTACAACCTTGGTGGCTACGGTAGCACAGTGGTCAGCACTGCTGCTTCACAGCGCTAGGAACCTGGGTTCGATTCCCGGCTCGGGTCACTGTCTGTGTGGAGTTTGCATGTTCTCCCCGTGTCAGTGTGGGTTTCCTCCGGGTGCTCCGCTTTCCTCCCACAGTGCTGGTTAGGGTGCATTGACCCGAACAGGCGCTGGACTGTGGTGACTGGGGGAATTTCACAGTGACTTCATTGCAGTGTTAATGTAAGCCTTACTTGTGACTAATAAATAAACTTTACATGCCAATTTATTTTCTCATTCTTGCCTCGTCAAGGACGCTTGGGTCATTTTGCCATGATACAAATGTATTCTGTTAGAATCATAGAATCCCTACAGTGCAGAAAAAGGCCATTTAGCCCATCGAGTCTGCACCAACTCTCCGACAGAGCATCTTACGCAGGCCCACATCCTCCCCTCCCTATCCTCGTAACCCCGCTCATCTGATTTGATTTGATTTGATTTATTATTGTCACATGTATTAACATACAGTGAAAAGTATTGTTTCTGGCGCGCTATACAGACAAAACATACCGTTCATAGAGAAGGAAAGGAGACAGTGCAGAATGTAGTGTTACAGTCATAGCTGGGGTGTAGAGAAAGATCAACTTTCTACAAGGTAGGTCCATTCAAAAGTCTGACAGCAGCAGGGAAGAAGCTGTGCTTGAGTCGGTTGGTACGTGGCCTCAGACTTTGTATCTTTTTCCCAACGGAAGAAGGTGGAAGGGAGAATGTCCGGGGTGCGTGGGGTCCTTAATTATGCTGGCTGCTTTGCCGAGGCAGCGGGAAGGGTAGACAGAGTCAATGGATGGGAGGCTGGTTTGCGTGATGGATTGGGCTACATTCACAACCTTTTATAGTTCCTTGTGGTCTTACTCTGATCCACCTAACCTACACATCGTTGGACTGTTGTTTAGCGATTGAAGTTTTTAATCTCGTATACATCCTTTGATTTGAACATACAGGACAAAAGGAACACTGCACAGTTGATCAAGTGCTGTTAATGTGCATCATATTTTCTGCACTTAGATATGAATCCGAGGATAATGGAAGGAAATTTTTAAATGCTGATTTTCACCCCTGACCGGTGAAAGATGAGGGAGGATTTCTCTGCAATTTGCTTCCAGAGGAATCACGCTGAACAAAAAAGGGTTCTGGACTCTGCACGGTATTTATTCAACAAAATATTTTGACAGCTCCGATATCACATTAAGCTGTGCAGGCACACAGGGTTCCTAATTCACAAGTCACAGGCCCTGTACACAAACTCCAGAGTGTTCACGTGGATCATTTGGAAGCAGAACCAGCTGAGCTTGTGTTGGGGCAGTGGCAGGTCCAACACCTCCAGCTTGTCATGACTTTGGAGCTCTGCTAATCGATGGCCGTCGGAAAACTCATTCAGATGCAGTCTCTCCAATTGTGAGCCCCTCCCCCCTCACCGGAGTCTCAGGTGGATTTAAAAGATTGCAGAGCCCGCTACCGAAAGAGGAATAGGGGAGGACTCATCAGCGATGAAACCAATGATTAACCACAACCAATATCACCAAACAATCTAATCTGTTCCTTATCACATTGCTGTTCATGGAATCATCCTGCATGCAAATTAGCTGCCACATTTCTATAAGACCATAAGACATAGGACCAGAATTAGGCCACTCGGCCCATCAAGTCTGCTCCGCCATTCAATCATGGCTGATATTTTTCCCATAACTCCTGATCCCCTTATTAATCAAGAACCTATCCATCTCTATCTTAAAGACACTCAATGACCCGGCCTCCACAGCCTTCTGCGGCAAAGAGTTCCACAGATTCACCACTCTCTGGCTGAAGAAATTCCTCCTCATCTCTGTTTTAAAGGATCGTCCCTTTAGCTTGAGGTTGTGCCCTCTGGTTCTAGTTTTTCCGACTCGTGGAAGCATCCTCTCCACGTCCACTCTATCCAGGCCTCGCAGAATCCTGTAAGTTTCAGTAAGATTCCCCCCCTCATCCTTCTCAACTCCAACGAGTACAGACCCAGAGTCCTCAACTGTTCCTCACACGACAAGCTCTTCATTCCAGGGATCATTCTTGCGAACCTCCTCTGGACCCATTTGAAAAAGTACCTCACTGACTGCAAGGTGCTTCAGGACGTCCTGGGGAAGTGGGAAATGCAGGCCTCTCCCTCTTAGATCAGCCTTTGTCCAGCATTCGATGTCCACCACCATGGTCAGAGCGTGGCGATTTGGAAGGTTGCTGTGATCGGTTTCATTCGGCAGAAATTTCACTTGCTCCCAGGGGAGTGGAAGAGTGGCACCGGGGAAGCAGAATCCTGGGAGTCGGTATTTAAAATGGATTGCCGGGGGAGAGGATGGAGTCCCACATCAGTCAGTGTCAGATTGAATGGTGGGGAATTGTGGCTGGTCCCTGGAGAAGCTAGTTTGCGTCTTGAATAAGCACCTGAACTCTGAACACAATTCTGAATGATTACATACTCTCCCTCCATCCAATACACATTTGCTTCTGGTGTTTCTTTATTGGGATTGAAGTCCCTGACATCTTCTGGGGTCTTCGCAGTCTGTCCGTGCTGAAAGGAATAGAATTAGTACACAGGGAAACTGTGTCACAGCAAACTGGGAAGCAATTAAAATAGGAAGTCAGAGGTTGGGTACATCACATCCGCAGGGGAGTAGGGAAAAAGGAGTTCGCGTTTAGAGGACATCCTAAAGCACTTCACAATCAATGAACTACTTCAAGAGTAGCATGTGAAAATTGCAGAGTGTGCAGAAAAGAATAATCCCAAACGTGAAGAGTATGAGAGGAAAAATTAGATGAGGGAGTGGACAGCAAAGGCAATGTTTTAAATCCAAAATGGTGAGAATGTTCATTATCTAGTCAGAGTGAATTTCTTTTCTGTTCTTTCATGGGGTACATCATTGGCTGGGCCAGCATTTATTATCCGTCCCTAATTGTCCTCGAGAAGGTGGTGGTGAGCTGCCCTCTTGAATCGCTGCAGCCCATGTGGTGTAGGTACACCCACAGTGCTGTAAGAATCTGATCCCACCACCTCCTCCTCCGGCAGCGCGTTCCAGGCATTCACCACCCTCTGTGTGAAAAACTTCCCCTTACATCTCTTTTAAACTTTCCCCCTCTCACTCTCAACCTATGCCCCCAAGTAATTGACCCTTTGACCCTGGGAAAAAGGCTCTGACTATCCACTCTATCCAAGCCTGTCATAATCTTGTAAACCTCTATCAGGTCCCCCCTCATCCTTCGACGCTCCAATGAAAACAATCCAAGTTTATTCAACCTTTCTTCATAGTCCATATCCTCCAAACCAGGCAACATCCTGGGAAATCTCTTCTGCACCCTTCCCAATGCATCAACATCCTTCCGGAGGTGGTTAAGAAGGTGTATGGTGTGCTGGCCTTTATCAATCGAGGGATTGAGTTTAGGAGTCCGGGGATAATGATGCAGCTATATAAGACCCTCGTCAGACCCCACTTGGAGTACTGTGCTCAGTTCTGGTCGCCTCATGACAGGAAGGATGTGGAAAAGATTGAAAGGGTGCAGAGGAGATTTACAAGGATGTTGCCTGGATTGAGTGGCATGCCTTATGAGGATAGGCTGAGGGAGCTCGGTCTTTTCTCCTTGGAGAGACGAAGGATGAGAGGAGACCTAATAGAGGTATATAAGATGTTGAGAAGCATAGATCGGGTGGACTCTCAGATGCTTTTTCCCAGGGTGGAAATGGCTGCTACGAGAGGACACAGGTTTAAGGTGCTGGGGGGTAGGTACAGGGGAAACGTTAGGGGGAAGTTTTTCACACAGAGGGTGGTGGGCGAGTGGAATCGGCTGCCGTCAGTGGTGGTGGAGGCAGACTCAATAGGGTCTTTTAAGAGACTCTTGGATGAGTACATGGGACTTAATAGGATGGAGGGTTATAGGTAGGCCTAAAAGGTAGGGATATGTTCGGCACAACTTGTGGGGCCGAAGGGCCTGTTTTGTGCTGTAGTTTTTCTATGTTTCTATGTAGTGTGGCGACCAGAATTGTACACAATACTCCAATTGTGGCCTAACCAAAGTCTTATACAGCTGCAACATGATTTTCCAATTCCTATACTCAACGCCCCGACCGGTGAAGGCCAGCATGCCATACACCTTCCTGACCACCTTGTCCACCTGGATTGTCACCTTCAGGGAACTGTGGATCTGCACACTTAGATCCCTCTGTATGCCAATATTTCTAAGGGTTCTACCATTTACTGTATCCTTTCGTTCTGCAGTGGACCTTCCAAATCGCATCACCTCACATTTGTCCCGGTATCCACCACACTCTGGAGTAGTGAAATCCACAGATTCATCACCGTCTCCTCATCACTGTTTGCAATCTGCTACCTCTGATCCTAAAACTATGACCTCTCGTTCTAGATTGCCCCACAAGAGGAAACATCCTCCCTACGTCAACTCTGTCAATCCCCTTTAGCATATTATATACCTCAATTAGATCGCCTCTCATTCTTCTGAAGTCCCGTGAGTATAGACGTAAACTGTTCAATCTCTCTTCATACGACAAACCCCTCATCTCTGGAATCAATCTAGTGAACCTCCCCTGAACCACTTCCAATGTAAGTACATCCCTCCTCAAGTAAGGGGATGAAAACTGCACACAATACTCTGCGGTCTTCCTGATGCCTTGCACGGCTGCAGGAACACTTGCCTACTTTTGTACTCTGTTCCTTCAGCAATAAATTGATAAATTCTTGATTTCTCGAGGAATTAAGGGCTATGGGGAGAGAGCGGGTAAATGGAGTTGAAATCAACCATGATTGAATGGTGGAGTGGACTCGATGGGCCGAATGGCCTTACTTCCGCTCCTATGTCTTATGGTCTTATGGTCTTATGGTCTTAAATGCCAAGATTCCATTTGCTTTCCTTATTCCCTGCTGTATCTGCATACACGTTTTCTGCGATTCATCCTGTCATTTGACAGAGATTTTTCACTCTGTGTCCTGATCTGTTCTGCCAGTGCCTCAACTGAGTGCCAGGTCACTGGGTAACCCCCAGTTAATCTAGTCTCGCCCAATTCTGTGGCTGTGACGACTGAACAAGCTGATATAATAGAGTTCTCTTTGGTTCCCTCATTATCAGAAAGCAAAATACTTCACGGCATCTCGAGAGTATCCCTGTCACCCATGGATGGATAGCCTCTCTGTCTTCTCCTGACAAGTCATTTACATCAATTAACTTTCTTTCTAACCATGTCCATTTCAGGCACTCTCGGCAGCCCTGCTCAGGTTAACTGATGGATTACCCAATCGCAATTGATCAGAATAAACAAGGCGCAGACTCAAGGCATTACGGTGAAAATACTTGAAGATATTGAGTGAAGCCAATAAGCATTGAAAGGGAAAGGGGCAGAATCAAGGTAAGTGACATTTAGTGCATTCATTAGAACATTCACATTATCACTGCCAATTTTCCCTTTTCTTCCCTCCTTTGCTGGTTTTCAAACATAATGTAAAACTGTTCAACGATACCAGCCAATCTCTCGTGCAATTGCCCTTGTCTGTTTGCCAATGGAATCCTTTATCTAATGATAACCATTGTATTATTGTTAAGGTGGAGCTGTCTTTAAGGTGACCTGTTCTCCGAAGGACATGCCCCTTGCTTTTTCCTCACTCTTTCACGTGATGTAGCAGTCGCTGGCTCGGCCAACATTCATTGCCTATCCCCAATTGCCCTTGAGAAGGTGATGGTGAGCGGCCTTCTTGAACCGCTGCAATCCATGTCCCACAGTGCTGTTAGAGAGGGGGTGCCGGGATTTTGACCCAGCGACCGTGAAGGAATGACCGATATATTCATTAGTCACAAGTAGGCTTACATTAACACTGCAATGAAGTTATTGTGAAAAGTCCCTAGTCGCCACACTCCGGTGCCTGCTCGGGTACATTGAGGAAGAATTTAGCATGGCCAATGCACCTAACCAGAAAATCTTTCAGACTGTGGGAGGAAACTGGAGCACCCGGAGGAAACCCACGCAGACACGGGGAGAACGTGCAAACTCCCCACAGACCAAGCCGGGAAGTGAACCTGGATCCCTGGTTCTGTGAGGCAGCAGTGCTAACCATTGTGCTACCGTGCCACCCTAATGTATCTAAAATAGTACCTGAAATAAAAAGTATCAAAATGATCTAAAAGAGCGGCACAGTGGTTAGTGCTGCTGCCTCACAGCGCCAGGGACCCGGGTTCGATTCCTGGCTTGGGTCACTGCCTGTGTGGAGTTTGCACATTCTCCCCATGTCTGCGTGGGTTTCCTCCGGGTGCTCCGGTTTCCTCCCACACTCCAAAGAAATGTGGGTTACATGTGGTGGCCACGCTAAATTGACCCTTAGTGTCCCGGGATGCGTAGGTTAAAGGGATTAGCAGGGTAAATGTGTGGATTTACAGGGATAGGGCCTGGGTGGGATTGTTGTTGGTGCAGATTCGATGGGCTGAATGGCCTCCTTCTGCACTGTAGGGATTCTATGAAAATTCTAAAAAGGATTGATATCGTAAACATAGACCAAATGTTTCCTCTTGTGGGGCAATCTCGAACACAAGGTGGCAAGGATAGGTTGAGAGGCGGTAGATTTAAGACTGAGATGAGGAGGAACTACTTCTCGCAGAGGGTGGTGAATTTGTGGAACTCGCTGCCCCATCGCGCGGTGGAGTCTGAATCATTGAATGGTTTCAAGAAGGAGATGGATATATTTCTAATAAAAAAGTGGGATAAGGGGATATGGGGAACAGGTGGGGAGGTGGATTTGAGACCAGGGAGAGATCAGCCATGATCTGATTGAATGGCGGAGCAGGCTCGAAGGGATGAATTTGCCAACTTCTGCTCCTAATTCCGATGTTTGTGTGTAAGACAGGTCCAGATTTGAGAGAGTGGCAGACAAGGCTTCCCAGTGTCACTGAGTACTTCACCAGTGTAGTAACGCACTTGCAGACTTGGCCAGGTACTCAAAGAGTGTTTATTAACAAGGTAAAACTGTACAGAGGCCAGCAGTTCCCTCAGCTGCCCCGCTTCTACATGTCTACTGCATGCCTTCAGACTGTCTTCTGCCTAAGAGAGAGCTACACCCACTGGGGTGATCACTCACTCTCAGTCCCTATTGGCCCCTCAAGCCAGCTGACTCTCTTCTGCTGTGTTACCCTAATAGGGACAATCACCACAAACCTGCGTTGATCCCATCTTTCACACCACGATGTAGAGGTACAAGGGTTCGTGGCAGAGTGGGGAGTGAGAAACTTTCTTTGGATGAATTTTTTAAAATTCTATTATTGGGACATGGGCGTCGCTGGCTGGCCAGCATCTATTACCCATCCCTCATTGCCCTTCAGAAGGTGCTGGTGAGCTGCCTTCTTGAATCGCTGCAGTCCCTGCGGTGTAGGTACGCCCACAGTGCTGTTGGGGAGGGAGTTCTAGGATTTTGACCCAGCGACAGTGAAGGAACGGCGATATTTTGGATGAATTGAAGGGTGCACTGATGCAGGAGTGAGAATCCACATTCAAATCCACCTCCTAAAATGGAATCCAATGAGCTGCTTATTTGTGTGGGCTGGCACCTGAAGAACGGACCATGGCAGCTTTCAGGTTGTTGTCAGACTTGTCTGGTACAGCAACATCCTTTTGGAAATGATTCTGTCACCTCTACACACCCTAAACTACTTCCTGAACCCCCCTCAATCTTCACCATGCTGTGTCTCACTATCTGGGCTCCAACAGAGAGGCCGAGCTAGCCACATCACCGAATTTCAACCCTTACAAAGCAGGACCTCAGGAAAACCCAGCCCGAGCCTCTCTGGTTTGCGGATGGGTAGGCCTGGATTTTTTACTCAGTTAATCAATGGGAGTCAAAGTTCTCGTCTTGTGGTTTCTGATTCTGTTGGCAAAGTGATTCAAACTGAAGGAAAATCAATGGGAGAAGGAGGCATCAAGGTTTCTTCGAATGGAAAGGAGCTTGATGAGATTTATGTTGCAAGGGTTGCTTTCTGTCTGATTAATCTACTGTGAGCAATGAGTAATTTGATCTTCCAGTTTTTATGGTCAAGTGAAGCATGACAGGGACGCTGCAGAGAGGAATGTACACTGTTCTTTGTCTTAGAAATACTGCAAATACTCAGTAGTTGACAGACACATCATCTGTGGAGAGAGAGGGAGACCTACAATCTTTGCTCTCCCCCATTCAATATGATCATGGCTAAATAACTCAATCGCCCAAGACTACCTCCCCCACAGATCCTTTGATTCCTTTTGCCCCAAGAGCTATTTCTAACTCCTTGAAAACAAACAATGCTTTGGCCTTCTGTGGTCGCAAATTCCACATGTTCACCACCACTCTGAGTGAAGAAATTCCTCCTCATCTCAGTCCTAAAAGGCTCATCCCGTATCCTTAGGCTATGACCACTGGTTCTGGACATCAGAAACATCCTTCCTGTATCTACCCTGTCTGGTCCTGTTAGAATTTTATGGGTTTTTATGCAATCCCCCCCCCCCCCCGCCCCCCCCCCCCCCCCACCATTCTTCTGAACTTCAGTGAATATAATCCTAACCAACTCAATCTCTCCTCGTACCATCAGTCCCATCATCCCAGGAACCGGTCTGGTAAACCTTGGCAGCACTCCCTCCATAGCAAGAACATCCTTTCCCCAGGTAAGGAGACCAAAGTTACAATATTCCAGGTGTGGTCTCACCACGGCCCTGTGTAACTGCAGCAAGACTCCAAGACTGCCCCTTGACCCCCTTTTACCAAGTTAAACAAGTTTAACAAGTCATGGCAGAAATTAAAACAGAAAAATGCTGGAAAATCTCAGCAGGTCTGACAGCATCTGTGGAGAGAGAATAGAGCCAACGTTTCGAGTCTGGGTGACCCTTTGTCGGAGCCAAGAGGCAGAAATTGTTGGAATTGGAGACCTCCTGTGAGGTCTGCACAAGAGTTTACTCCTGGAATACAAATCTTTCAGCCGAGCTGAATCATGAGCTCTCTCTCTCCACAGACCCTGTTGCATCTTCCCAGCCCTTCCTCCTTTAGCTTATAGATTTCCAACATTCTCTGCAGCTATTCATGGAACAAGTTTCCCCCACCCTCCCCCCGCCGTTCCTCATTCCCCCCCTCTCCCCCTCGCCAAACCATCCCCCTGGCCACAAGTGGCATGGGTCCTTGGAAGGTTCAGCTCAAACCCACGCCAACCCAGTATGAACTTCCTACATGGCAAGGCAAAGCAGGCTGATATTCACCTTCTTATACATCCCGCGCCAGCTCTGAATGAAGCTTTTTAATCAGGAGCTTCGAGTTAATATCAGGCAGATGGTCGATCTGTGTGCATCGGAGTGGGGTAGCTGCATGCTTATATATTGCATTAATTATCCCACCTAATTGAATAAGCTGAATGAAAACCTATGTAGCCAGCGCCAACTCTGAATTTCAGAGTCGTGTCTTTCGAGACGCAAACAAATTTACCATCCGCACGTTGATATAAACCATATGGTTTGGCCGGAACTGCAGGATGTGGTTTTGCAGAGAGACTGAAGACCTGAATTTAACCCCTGCAAACTAATTCTTCCACACACTAAATAAATCCTCAATTCTATCCTGTACGTAAACTTTTCCGGGAGTTGCATTGATCCTGACAATTTTTACGCCAGCCATTCGGTAAGACAAAACCTTATTTATCAGGCAGTGGAGTGTTTGCCACGGCGCGAGTGATGGGGAAAAGGTGAAGATTCTGCTTTTAATTTACGGTGTTGTTGGAGGAGCAGACATTCCTGTTTGATGCACCATAACTCCTTCAAACTCTTCCTTGTTGCCAACTATTCCATTTGGCTTTCCTCCCAACTCTGTAAACTCATGTATGTTTTGAGTTTCCACCAGTTGATCTGCACGTTCTACCTGCTGACAACCACGACCATCACTGTGGTGTTTCACATGGCGGAGTGGCCCTTTCTGCTTCATCAGGTGGTCAATATCACACAGCCACTGTAATCATTCAGGCAAAAAGTGTTGGTGAGATTTATTTACAGTTGAGACAATTATAAAGAAGATTACAAACACAAAACTGTACTTCAGTGCTTGACTTGTGAATGACGTAATCTCTTCCACCATCTCGGATCTTTGAAGCTCTATCCTGAGTCATTTATTTCAGTCTTTGTTCAAATGTTACATGAAGAATGACTAGCACAGACAGAAATCCTCTTCACCACATTTAGAGTCATAGAGTCATAGAGGTTTACAGTATGGAAACAGGCCCTTCGGCCCAACTTGTCCATGCCATTCCTTTTTGTAAATCCCGAAGATAGTCACAATTTCCCACATTTGGCCCATATCCCTCTATACCCATCGTACCCATCTAACTGTCTAAATGCTTTTTAAAAGACAAAATTGTACCCGCCTCTACTACTAACTGTGGCAGCTTGTTCCAGACACTCACCACCCTCTGTGTGAAAAAATTGGCCCTCTGGACCCTTTTGTATCTCTCCCCTCTCACCTTAAACCTATGCCCTCTAGTTTTAGACTTCCCTACCTTTGGGAAAAGATATTGACTATCTAGCTGATCTGTGCCCCTCATTATTTTATAGACCTCTATAAGATCACCCCTCAGCCTCCTACGCTCCAGAGAAAAAAGTCCCAGTCTATCCAGCCTCTCCTTATAACTCAAACCATCAAGTCCTGGTTGCATTTGTGTGTAAATTGGCAGCCGCAATGAAGGACTGGATATCCATGAGAGCCTTTACCTCATACACTTTGCTGGTGCCTCTGAGGATCAGGTTCCCTCTGAATAACAAAGAAACTCTTCCTGGTATATCAGGCTGTGGGAGAGTGTTCATATTTCTCCCACTCAACATGTGTGTAGCAGATTCTCATTGTCTCACTTGGCTACCCCTGAATACCAATCGTGACTGTGTGATAGTTAGGGTCTGACACAGATAGGGTTAATGTGGGACTGAGTGCAGTACCACCCACACAGCGGTGTAAGAGAACACAGAATAGCCCAGTCCATCACGCAAACCAGCCTCCCATCCATTGACTCTGTCTACACTTCCCGCTGCCTCGGCAAAGCAACCTGCATAATTAAGGACCCCACACACCCCAAACATTCTCTCTTCCACCTTCTTCTGTCGGGAAAAAGATACAAAACTCTGAGGCCACGTACCAACCGACTCAAGAACAGCTTCTTACCTGCTGCTGTCAGACTTTTGAATGGGCCTACCTTGCATTAAGTTGATCTTTCTCTGCACCCTAGCTATGACTGTAACACTACATTCTGCACTCTTTCCTTTCCTTCTCTCTGAACAGTATGCTTCTCTCTGTACAGCGCGCAAGAAACAATACTTTTCACTGTGTGTTAATACATGTGACAATAAATCAAATCAAATCAAAATCAAATGATCCACACCTAGGGGTCAGTATGGTGTTGGACAGAGTGACCTGTATACTCAAGCATGGACACAGTTCCTGGGAGTTGATAAAGACTTTGAGTCATAAAAACAGAAAATGCTGAACAATCTCAGCAGATCTGGCAGCATCTGTGGAGAGAGAAACAGACAGTTAATCTTTCAAATCCATAAGACCCTTCCACAAAACTGAAGTGGGATAGAAATGTGATTAATTAGAGAGGGAGAAGGCAGTAGGGCAGAAGGGAAGGTCAGGGAGAGATCGGAGCTAAGGAGAGATTGACAAAGTTGTCATGGACAAGAGACAAAGGGGCTGTTAATGGTGCCACTGGGGACTGAAGGATGCCAATACTGGCAAAGGCAGGATGTGTTTATCGGAGAAGAGTGGTCAGTGCATTGTGCGTGTGACATTTCACCAGCATTGAGGCATTCTTTGTGAATTGTGTGCTAATTATATTGTCAGGATAGACAAGTGAATTAGGTACTTTGAGCACATTCGGGGATAGCTGGGGCACTGGTTTGTTTAGGGGCGGGGGGGAGACTCAGAGGGTCTCTCAAGAAAAAAAACCTCTGCCTCTTGGCTTGAACAACCAGCTTGGATCTGACTGACATCCCTATCTTTGGCAATCCGCGGGAATCACAAAATGGTGAGGACCTGAGATTCCATGGACCTTTCCCACCAGTTTCCGTTGCTTTGGCAGCGGGAGAGTGAAGAAATGGAGACTTGTTGGTGTGCTTTCCCCAGCTCTTTGCACAGCAGCCTGCCAGGGGATCGACCGACAATCAGGAGGCCACTGCGGACATTGATATGATGGTCACCAGGCCTGTTATCAGGTATTGATGTACTTGATCTTCTCATCAGACTGGCCACGGTCGGCTAATGGCATTGTTTTTCCCTGGTAATTGCTGACTAAGTATCATGTGGCGAAGACATTGAGTATTCTGGATTTGAATCTCGTTAAGGCAAATCTGATTGTTTGCTGAGCTTGTTCACATCCACAGCAATGTTCCTGCTGCGTCTGCTCGCTGAGGACGGGAAGTAATTGGAAGCGACTCGGGTCCATTTACAAGGATTGAAAACAGGACTGTTCTGGGAAATGGCAATGATTCCAGAATGAAACACAAGCAACGAACTGCCGGCTCGGCAACTAACGGCAACGGGATCTGTCTGCACCTCTCCACAAAACCAGGGCGAGGTACGATTGTCATTGGGATACAATGTGGAAAAGTGTGCGGTTACGCACTTTGGAAGGAGGAATGGAGGCAGAGACTATTTTCTAAATGGGGAAATGATTAGGCAATCAGAAACACAAAGGGACTTGGGAGCCCGTGTTCAAGATTCTCAAAAGGTTAACGTGCAGGTTCAGTTGGCAGCGAGGAAGGCAAACGCAATGTTAGCATTCATGTCGAGAGGGCTAGAATACAAGAGCAGGGATGTACTTCTGAAGCTGTATGAGGCTCTGGTCAGACCCCATTTGGAGTGTGAGCAGTTTTGGGCCCCATATCTAAGGAAGGATGTGCTGGCCTTGGAAAGGGTCCAGAGGAGGTTCACAAGAATGATCCCTGGAATGAAGAGCTTGTCGTATGAGGAACGGTTGAGGACTCTGGGTCTGTACTCGTTGGAGTTTAGAAGGATGAGGGGGGGAATCTTATTGAAACTTACAGGAGGCCTGGATAGAGTGGACGCGGAGAGGATGTTTCCACTAGTAGGAAAAACTAGAACCAGAGGGCACAACCTCAGGCTGAAGGGACGATCCTTTAAAACAGAGATGAGGAGGAATTTCTTCAGCCAGAGAGCGGTGAATCTGTGGAACTCTTTGCCGCAGAAGGCTGTGGAGGCCGGGTCATTGAGTGTCTTTAAGACAGAGATAGATAGGTTCTTGATTAATAAGGGGATCAGGGGTTATGGAGAAAAGGCAGGAGAATGGGGATGAGAAAAAAATCAGCCATGATTGAATGGGCCCACGATGGGCCGAGTGGCCTAATTCTGCTCCTATGTCTTATGGTTTTATGGAAAGCTATAGACTGCACACCTGGAATGCTGGAAATGGCCAGCAGGTCAGGCAGCCTCTAGAGAGGGGGAAACTGAGCCAATGGTCAGAAAGGAATGTGTTAGCCTGGGCAGCTAAGGGTATTTAATAGGGCAGGAATGGCTGGGGAACCCAGCATCTTCCCACTTCTGCCCCAATCAGCTCCAGAGTAGGAAGGCTCGTCAACAGCTGAACATATAATTCCTTGGGTTCGGAATGTCACATTCCCATCCTCTGCACACGATCAGCACCCACTCACATCCCATCCCCTGCTCTGGAACACAGCTATGCTTCAACACCCTGGGAGTGTGTCAATCCCCCTCAGAGTGTGTCAGTCTCTCTGGAAGCGTGGCAAAGTCCGTGGGAGTGTGGTAATCCCCCTCAGAGTGTGTCAGTGTCCGTGGGAGTGGGGTAATCCCCCTCAGAGTGTGTCAGTGTCCGTGGGAGTGGGGTAATCTCCCTCAGAGTGTGTCAGTGTCCGTGAGAGTGGGGTAATCTCCCTGGGAGTGTGTGTTAATAGCACAGGGTGTCCGCTGGGAGTCTGCCACAGGCCCTGTTAGTACATTTATATTGCAATACATCACCCAGGCGTGTGGAAGTATTCTCAGGTCTCCCAGTCTGGAAGTTCTGAAAGCTTAACAATCTTGCTCTGCAGCGTTACAGCAAGAATTCCCCCCTTCACACGCACACACACACACACCCATATTGAATATAGAAAGAAGCTGTGTTTTCAGTTTCTGCTCAATCATTTACAGAACGTGATCACTTTCCTTGGCAGATCTTGCCTTACATCCTCCCTCTTGAAAATCATGTCCTTTCTGCAACCAGTGCGATGGACACGAGACAAAAGTCGCAAATATTAATGGCCACTCGAAAGTCATGAGGATATCACTTCAGAGAGGATCACTTCTGTCCCGGACAGGATCCAATACACAAACTCTGATAAGCAAATCTAATTAAATCGGTCCCTCGACACAGATGATACATATTTCTGGAATAGGAAATATAGAAGAGGAAATAGACCAAGCTTTCATGCAGTTCATGCAGCAACCGAGACTGGCTCCTACTGGCTTTGCACGCATTTTGCAGACACAACATTGACACAGCCCCCTGGGGGCCCCTCTCTGCAGACATTGTTGCACACTCCTGGAATATACCTGAAAATACAATCCCCCCACCCCCAGCCGCCTCACGAATTGTAGACCCATCGCCTGTTTCCCTCTGACCATTTGCAATGCCTTGTCTTCCGGAATGAGATGACTCTGTTTCCCAGTTCTCTGTTATCCGCTTAAATGCATCTCACTCAGATTTTGATTGCATTTGAGTGGTCTATGATTCAGTGCACAGGAAGCCATGTGTTGCGATAGGGGCAGAGGTCCCTCATTAATAGTTGGCCAATGTTGTGTCTGAGAAGGAGCAGGATTGCATTTCCTGGAATTGTTTTCATTCTTTCACGGGATGCGGGTGTCACTGGCCAGGCCAGTATTTATTGCCCAGCCTTGATTGCCCCTGGAGAAGGTGGTGGGGAGTCACCTTCTCAAACCGCTGCAGTCCATGTGGTGTAGGTACACCCACAGTGCTGTTAGGGAGACAGTTCTAGGATTTTGACCCAGCGACCGTGAAGGAACGGTGATATATTTTCAAGTCAGGGTGACGAGTGGCTTGGAGGGGAACTTGCAGGTGGTGGTGTTCCCCTTGTGTTTGCTGCTCTTGTCCTTCCAGATAGAGTCATAATCATGGAGTCATAGAGGTTTACAGCATGGAAACAGGCCCTTCGGCCCAACTTGTCCAAGCTGCCCTTTTTTTAACCCCTAAGCTAGTCCCAATTGCCCCCATTTGGCCCATATCCCTCTATACCCATCGTACCCATGTAACTATCTAAGCGCTTTTTAAAAGACAAAATTGTACCCGCCTCTACTACTACCTCTGGCAGCTTGTTCCAGACGCTCACCACCCTCTGTGTGTGAAAAAATTGCCCCTCTGGACACTTTTGTATCTCTCCCTTCTCACCTTAAACCTATGCCCTCCAGTTTTAGACTCCCTTATCTTTGGGGAAAGATATTGACTATCTAGCTGATCGATGCCCCTCATTATTTTATAGACCTCTATAAGATCACCCCTCAGCCTCCTGCGCTCCAGAGAAAAAAGTCCCAGTCTATCCAGCCTCTCCTTATAACTCAAACCATCAAGACCCGGTAACATCCTAGTAAATCTCTTCTGCATTCTTTCTAGTTTAATAATATCCTTTCTATAATAGGGTGACCAGAACTGTACATAGTATTCCAAGTGTGGCCTTACCAATGTCTTGTACAACTTCAACAAGACATCCCAACTCCTGTATTCAATGTTCTGACCGATGAAACCAAGCATGCCGAATGCCTTCTTCACCACTCTGTCCACCTGTGACTCCACTTTCAAGGAGCTATGAACATCTACCCCTAGGTCTCTTTGTTCTGTAACTCTCCCCAACGCCCGACCATTAACTGAGTAAGTCCTGCCCTGGTTCAATCTACCAAAATGCATCACCTCGCATTTATCCAAATTAAACTCCATCTGCCATTCGTCAGTCCACTGGTCCAATTGACCAAGATCCCGTTGCAATTGGAGATAACCTTCTTCACTGTCCACTCTGCCACCAATCTTGGTGCCATCTGCAAACTTACTAACCATGCCTACTAAACTCTCATCCAAATCATTAATATAAATGACAAATAACAGTGGACCCAGCACTGGTCCCTGAGGCACACCGCTGGCCACAGGCCTCCAGTTTGAAAAACAACTCTCTACAACCACCCTCTGGCTTCTGTCAAGAAGCCAATTTTGTATCCATGTGGCTACCTCACCCTGGATCCTGTGAGATTTAACCTTATGCAACAACCTACCATGCGGTACCTTGTCAAAGGCCTTGCTAAAGATGGTAAAGGCCACAGGTTTGGGAGGTAGAACATAGAACATAGAACATTACAGCGCAGTACAGGCCCTTCGGCCCTCGATGTTGCGCCGACCAGTGGAACCAATCTAAAGCCCCTCTAACCTACACTATTCCAATATCATCCATATGTTTATCCAATAACCATTTGAATGCTCTTAATGTTGACGAGTCCATTACTGCTGCCGGCAGGGCATTCCACGCCCTTACTACTCTCTGAGTAAAGAACCTACCTCTGACATCTGTCCTATATCTCTCACCCCTCAATTTAAAGCTATGTCCCCTCGTGCTAGCCAACACCATCCGAGGAAAAAGGCTCTCACTATCCACCCTATCTAATCCTCTGATCATCTTGTATGCCTCTATTAAGTCACCTCTTAACCTTCTTCTCTATAACGAAAACAACCTCAAGCCCCTCAGCCTTTCCTCATACGATTTTCCCACCATACCAGGCAGCATCCTGGTAAATCTCCTCTGCACCCTTTCCAACACTTCCACATCTTTCCTATAATACGGCGACCAGAACTGTACGCAATACTCCAAATGCGGCCGTACCAGAGTTTTGTACAGTTGCAGCATGACCTCCTGGCTCCAAAACTCAATCCCTCTACCAATAAAAGCTAACACACCGTACACCTTCTTAACAACCCTATCAACCTGGGTGCCAACTTTCAGGGATCTATGCACATGGACACCCAGATCCCTCTGTTCATCCACACTACCAAGTATCTTACCATTAGCCCAGTACTCTGTATTCCTGTTACTCCTTCCAAAGTGAATCACCTCACACTTTTCCGCATTAAACTCCATTTGCCACCTCTCAGCCCAGCTCTGCAGCTTATCTATGTCCCTCTGTAACCTGCCACTTCCTTCCGCACTGTCTTCAACTCCACCGACTTTAGTGTCATCTGCAAATTTACTAACCCATCCTTCCACGCCCTCAGGTGGTTAATTTGGATGGCTCAGAGTTACTTTGCCCCAAATTCAAATCTTAAGAGAAATTAGGGATGGACAATAAATGTCGGCCTTACCAGAAACACTCGGTTCACAAGAACAAATGGAAAGAAAGCTTTCAATGTACCAATGTGGAACCAATAGAGTAGCTGGACAGGAATGATTTGCATCTGTCAGTGAGTCTTGGAGACAAAACATAAAAGTTGGAGGCAGAGGTCTTGGGAGTGACATCAGGAAACACTTCTGTGCAGAAAGAGTGGTAGAAGTTTGGAACTCTCTTCTGCAAATGGCAATTGACATTCGATCAATTGTTAATTTAAATCTGGCTTTAATAGATTTTTGTTTTCTAAAGGAATGGGCCATAGACTCAGTTATAGAGTTAAGTCACAATGAATGGCCATCAGGAATGAGGGGCTGAATGGCCTCCTCCTGTTCCTATGTTCCTCCAATGTGCAAAGAACAAAGAAAATTACAGCATAGGAACAGGCCCTTCGGCCCTCCAAGCCTGCACCGACCATGCTGCCCGACTGAACTAAAACCCCCGACCGTTCCGGGGACCATATCCCTCTCTTCCCATCCTATTCATGTATTTGTCAAGACGCCCCTTAAAACTCACTATTGTATCCACTTCCACTACCTCCCCCGGCAACGAGTTCCAGGCACACACCACCCTCTGTGTAAAAAATCTACCTCATACATCTCCTTTAAACCTTGCCCCTCGCACCTTAAACCTGTGCCCCCTCGGAATTGACTCTTCCACCCTGGGAAATAGCTTCCGACTACAGGTCAACATTCCCTCGGAAACTAATGTCACCAACTCAAGCTTAGCCAGTCAAGCAGGTCACTGCTGTGTGTGGAATCTTCCTGTGTAAGATAAATCCTTGCCCATTTTATGGGGATTGTCCTTCAGTGTAATGCACTGAGGTTAAAATGCTCCAGGGTAATTCTGAGAATGAGACGAAGCTTTATAAAGGAAGGTCTTCTCTTTTCTAACTTAAATCTTCTGGGTTTTTTTGAGAGCTTTTTCTCCCTCCCAGATTGTCTCTGAGCTGATTGTCAGACTGTCTCTTTGGATTTTTGAGTACAGCTGATCTTCGCTTTCTTCGCAGTTTCTCTTCGAATAAAGCCCTGTGACCAACGATCTGAAACCTTTCTTCGAAATACTCAGAGTGAAGACTAAACAGGGCAGCAATCGCAGGGGAACCCCAGCACCCCTCAGTTCTCCTTCGAGTCACTCACTGTACTGACTTGGAACTGAATTTCCGTTCCTCCACTGTCGCTGGATTAAAATCCTGGAACTCCCTTCCTAACAGCACTGGGGGTGTACCTACACCACAATCACTGCCACGGTTCAAGAAGGCAGCTCACCACCACCTCCTCAAAATGCGGGCCTTGCCAGTGACAGCCACATCCCGAGAATGAGTTTTATAAAACATTAAAGTGAAGTAAAGTTTATTTATTAGTCACAAGTAAGGCTTACATTAACACTGCAGTGAAGTTACTGTGAAATTCCCCTAGTCACCACACTCTGGTCTGTTCGGGACAATGCACCCGAACCAGCACGTCTTTCAGAATGTGGGAGGAAACCGGAGCACCCGGAGGAAACCCACACAGACACAGGGAGAATGTGCAAACTCCACACAGACAGTGACCCAAGCCGGGAATTGAACCCGGGTCCCTAGTAGAATAATAGAATCATAGAAACCTTACAGTGCAGAAAGAGTCCATTTTGCCCATCGAGTCTGCACCGACCACAATCCCACCCAGGCCCTACCCCCATATCCCTACATATTTATCCGCTAATCCCTCTAACCTACGCATCTCAGGACACTAAGGGGCAATTTTAGCATGGCCAATCGACCTAACCTGCACATCTTTGGACTGTGGGAGGAAACTGGAACACCCGGAGGAAACCCACGCAGACACGAGGAGAATGTGCAAACTCCACACAGACAGTGACCCGAGCCGGGAATCGAACCCGGGTCCCTGGAGCTGTGAGGCAGCAGTGCTAACCACTGTGCCACCGTGCCGCCCCATTAATTGGCAATGCTAGGCCCTGGTAAAGATTGAGAATTGCAATAATCATTGTAACTCATTGCAATAATAATTTCTCTCTAATAACTCCCTCGAATCCTCATCTGGTGCCAGCAGAATCATCTTACTCCTCAGGTTTCTGCTATCTCTGCCATCGTTCCTAGGGTAATTTTAGTTTTTTTTTTGCGTGTGAGAATAAAATGTGCCGAGATAAATATTTTATTTCATTAACAAAAAGTATGATTTAAATTGGCCGTAATTACCCTGGGGAGCAGCTGCTAGGATGGTTAAAGAGATCTGAAATAATGGAATAATTCTCTGCACACTGTGTGCCAGATAGAATGGCCCAATGGGAAAATCCAACACATTATCAGTTTAAAGAAAATAGTTTTCTTCTTCTTTTCAAGCTTCCCCGCTCACTTCTGGGACTGCAAATCCATTCCTACCCATTCACTAAATGACCACAGGATTGGCAAATCCCATATATTCCTGTTCAATATCTTGAGGTTGACACATCTGATAGGATTGGGCCTCCTTGTGTGGGTCTGTGTTTGCCCAATTCTCACTCTTTCTCTCAGCGTTATGCCTGGAGTGTGTTCGCGGTAACTTTTCAAACCAAGCTCAGCATGGCTTCACAATCTTTGTGGGTGCACCGCGCTGTGGATAGCGATGCTCACCGTGTCTCTGTGGTAGTCCTCATGTCCTCTTTCCTGAGTGGAGTTCCAGTCCCGAGACTTGACCACATAATCTAGACCAGTGCCGTCCAATACGTCAGCGACATGTTGCTCGTTGGAGCTCCAAATAAGAAATCAGAAATAGCCATTCATAGAATAGATTCATAGAATCCCTACATTGCAGAAAGAGGCCATTCAGCCCATCGAGCCTGCAGCGACCACAATCCCAGCCAGGCCCTATCCCCCTAACCCCACATATTTATCCTGCTGACATGCAGGTCAATTTAGCATAGCCAATCCACCGAACCCGCACATCTTCGGAGTGTGGGAAGAAAACGGAGCACCCGGAGAAAACCCACGAAGATACGGGGAGAATGTGCAAACTCCACACAGACAGTGACCCGAGGCCGGAATTGAACCCGGATCCCTGGCACTGTGAGACAGCAGTGCTAACCACTGTGCCACCGTGCCATCATTGGACAATGGCAGATTGGTGCAGAAGGTGAAGTCACATGGAATCAGAGGTGAGCTGGCAAGGTGGATGCAGAACTGGCTCGGTCAAAGAAGACAGAGGGTAGCAGTGGAAGGATGGGTTTCTGAATGGAGGGCTGTGACAAGTGGTGTTCCTCAGGGATCAGTGCTGGGACCTTTGCTGTTTGTAATATATATAAATGATTTGGAGGAAAATGTAACTGGATTGATTAGTAAGTTTGCGGACGACACAAAGGTTGTTGGATTTGCGGATAGCGATGAGGACCATCAGAGGATACAGCAGGATATAGATCAGTTGGAGACTTGGGCGGAGAGATAACAGATGGAGTTTAATCCAGACAAATGGGAGGTAATGCGTTTTGGAAGGTCTAATACAAATAGGAAATATACAGTAAATGGCAGAACCCTTAAGAGTATTGATAGGCAAAGGGATCTGGGTGTACAGGTACACAAGTCACTGAAAGTGGCAACACAGGTGGAGAAGGTAGTCAAGAAGGCATACGGCATGCTTGCCTTCATCGGCCGAGGCATTGAGTTTAAAAATTGGCAAGTCATGTTGCAGCTTTATAGTACCTTAGTTAGGCCGCACTTGGAATATAGTGTTCAATTCTGGTTGCCACACTACCAGAGGGATGTGGAGGCTTTGGAGAGGGTACAGAAAAGATT
The DNA here is from genome assembly GCF_964213995.1 of Mustelus asterias. Classification (NCBI taxonomy): domain Eukaryota; kingdom Metazoa; phylum Chordata; class Chondrichthyes; order Carcharhiniformes; family Triakidae; genus Mustelus; species Mustelus asterias. Next base: position 73,986,222 of record NC_135822.1, read on the forward strand.
TACCAGGATGTTGCCTGATATGGAGGGCATCAGCTATGAGGAGAGGTTGGAGAAACTTGGTTTGTTCTCACTGGGGCGATGGAGGTTGAGGGGAGACCTGATAGAAGTCTACAAGATTATGAGGTGCATGGACAGAGTGGATAGTCAGAAGCTTTTTCCCAGGGTGGAAGAGTCAATTACTAGGGGGCACAGGTTTAAGGTGCGAGGGGCAAGGTTTAAAGGAGATGTACGAGGCAGATTTTTTACACAGAGTGTAGTGGGTGCCTGGAACCCGTTGCCAGGGGAGGCAGTGGAAGCGGATACGGTAGTGACTTTTAAGGGGCATCTTGACAAATACATGAATAGGATGGGAATAGAGGGATATGGTCCCCGGAAGAGTAGGGGGTTTTAGTTCAGTCGGGCAGCATGGTCGGTGCAGGCTTGGAGGGCCGAAGGGCCTGTTCCTGTGCTGTAATTTTCTTTCTTCTTTGTTCTGGACATGTGACCTTAATGCTCATATTTACACATGGAAGCAGAGCAGGAAAATATGATGAGATTGGAAGATCCAAAGGTTGGAAAGGCGCTATATAAATACAATTCTTTCTTTTCTCCCATTTCACTCTTCCAACAATATTCATTTTCCTCTCGCACAAAACCATTTGCAGCTGCTTCAGTGGCTGGGTTTGTAGAAATATATAATTAGCATGTCCAGTTAGTGACAAGTTAATGATTAGTTAGTGACAAGTTAATGATTCGTTAGTGACAAGTGAATGATTAGTTTGTGATTGTGAAAGCGCAGACAAAGCAGACTAACTCAAAAGCTAATATGCCTCATTTTCAATTACTATACCGTGAATTCAGCCAATGTAGATCTGAATCAGTCGCTAACATATCAGGCCCGAGAAAGTTGAGCAGTAGTCTACAGCCCATCACCACTTGTGTAATGAGAAGAATAATTGGTTGACAACCAATGATGGACATTAAACCAGCCTCCCATCCATTGACTCTGTCTACACTTCCCGCTGCCTCGGAAAAGTAGCCAGCATAATTAAGGACCCCACGCACCCCGGACATTCTCTCTTCCACCTTCTTCCGTCGGGAAAAAGATACAAAAGTCTGAGGCCACGTACCGACCGACTCAAGAACAGCTTCTTCCCTGCTGCTGTCAGACTTTTGAATGGACCTACCTTGCATTGTTGATCTTTCTCTCCACCCTAGCTATGACTGTAACACTACATTCTGCACTCTCTCCTTTCCTTCTCTATGAACGGTATGCTTTGTCTGTATAGTGCGCAAGAAACAATACTTTTCACTGTATGTTAATACATGTGACAATAATAAATCAAATCAAATCAGATCAAATCGAATAGAATGCAGGCTTTCCAAGTGTTGACATGTTAAAATCGAGTGGTTCGGGAGGCAGGGTTGGATACTTCACCTTGCTATCAAGTCCCTTACCTTCAACTCCCACAGTGGTTTCAGTGGGACTCATTAGGAGGGCATCCCTCCGCCAATCCGGTCGCCACATCCCATTCCCGGATCCTTGGATCCCACATTCAGTCAGTCACAGCCATCCACAAATTGGCAGATGCGCTTGAGAAAAAAACACCAAACCTTTCCCCATGACAATCTGATCCGTTTGCAATTCTTCATTCGAGTCTGGATGGATGTGATTGGTTTCTTGACGCTGTGAGTTCACACAGTCAATGGATCATTCCAATTGATTTTGAAAATTCTTTCCTGGGATGTGGGCGTCGCTGGGCCAATATTTATTGCCCATCCCTCATTGCCCTTGAACTGAGTGTCTCGCTCGGCCATTTCAGAGGGCGGTTAAGAGTCAACCACATTGCTGCGGCCCAGGAGTCACATAGAGTCATCGAGTCATTGAGGTTCACAGCATGGAAACAGGCCCTTCGGCCCAGCTTGTCCATGCTGCCCTTTTTTTAAAAAACCCCTAAGCTAATCCCAATTGCCCGCATTTGGCCCATATCCCTCTGTACCCATCGTACCCATTCTAGAGAGGTTGAGGAAAGGATTGCGGAGTCAATCCTGCTTAGGAGTGAAAGTAATAGGGCAATTGTTATGGGGGATTTTAACTTGACTAATATTGACTGGAATTGTTATAGCTCTAGCTCGTTAGAGGGGTCAGTTTTTGTTCAAAGCGTGCAGGAAGGTTTTTTGACTCAGTATGTAGACAGGCCAACTAGAGGTGAGGCTATATTGGATCTGGTGCTGGGAAATGAGCCAGACCAGGTGCTAGACTTGGAAGTTGGTGTGCATTTTGGTGATAGTGACCACAATTCGGTTACGTTCACCTTAGTGATGGAAAGGGATAGGCATGAACCTCGGGCCAGTGGTTTTAGCTGGGGGAAGGGTAATTATGAGGCTATTAGGAGAGAATTAGGAAACATAGGTTGGACTAGGAGATTACAGGGACTGGGAACGTCCGACATGTGGAGTTTTTTCAAGGAGCAGCTACTGCGAGTCTGTGATAGGTATGTCCCTGTCAGGCAAGGAGGAATTGGTAGGGCTAGGGAACCGTGGTGCACCAAAAAAGTTTCTTTGTTGGTTAAAAAGAAAAAGGAGGCTTATGTTCGGATGAGACGTGAGCACTCGGGTAGTGCACTAGAAAGCTTTAGATTGGCTAAGAGGGAGTTGAAGAGCGAGCTTAGAAGGGCTAAAAGGGGACATGAGAAGACTTTGGCGGATAGGGTTAAAGAGAATCCTAAGGCGTTCTATAGGTATGTCAAGAACAGAAGGTTGGTTAGGGCAAGTTTAGGGCCAGTTATAGATGGCAGAGGGAAGTTATGTGTGGAACCGGAGGAGATTGGTGAAGCATTGAACCAATATTTCTCTTCGGTGTTCACGCAAGGGGACATGAATATAGCTGAGGAGGACACTGGGTTGCAAGGGAGTAGAATAGACAGTATTACAGTTGATAAGGAGGATGTGCAGGATATTCTGGAGGGTCTGAAAATAGATAAATCCCCTGGTCCGGATGGGATTTATCCAAGGATTCTCTGGGAGGCAAGAGAAGTGATTGCAGAGCCTCTGGCTCTGATCTTCAGGTCGTCGTTGGCCTCTGGTATAGTACCAGAAGATTGGAGGTTAGCGAATGTTGTCCCATTGTTTAAGAAGGGGAACAGAGACTTCCCCGGGAATTATAGACCGGTGAGTCTCACTTCTGTTGTCGGCAAGATGTTGGAAAAAATTATAAGGGATAGGATTTATAGTTATTTGGAGAGTAATGAATTGATAGGTGATAGTCAGCATGGTTTTGTGGCAGGTAGGTCGTGCCTTACTAACCTTATTGAGTTTTTTGAGAAAGTGACCAAGGAGGTGGATGGGGGCAAGGCAGTGGACGTGGTATATATGGATTTTAGTAAGGCGTTTGATAAGGTTCACCATGGTAGGCTTCTGCAGAAAATGCAGATGTATGGGATTGGGGGTGATCTAGGAAATTGGATCAGGAATTGGCTAGCGGATAGGAAACAGAGGGTGGTGGTTGATAGTAAATATTCATCATGGAGTGCGGTTACAAGTGGTGTACCTCAGGGATCTGTTTTGGGGCCACTGCTGTTTGTAATATTTATTAATGATCTGGATGAGGGTATAGTTGGGTGGATTAGCAAATTTGCTGATGACACCAAAGTCGGTGGTGTGGTAGACAGTGAGGAAGGGTGTCGTAGTTTGCAGGAAGACTTAGACAGGTTGCAAAGTTGGGCCGAGAGGTGGCGGATGGAGTTTAATGCGGAGAAGTGTGAGGTAATTCACTTTGGTAGGAATAACAGATGTGTTGAGTATAGGGCTAACGGGAGGACTTTGAATAGTGTGGAGGAGCAGAGGGATCTAGGTGTATGTGTGCATAGATCCCTGAAAGTTGGGAATCAAGTAGATAAGGTTGTTAAGAAGGCATATGGTGTCTTGGCGTTTATTGGTAGGGGGATTGAATTTAGGAGTCGTAGCGTTATGTTGCAACTGTACACAACTCTGGTGCGGCCGCACTTGGAGTACTGTGTGCAGTTCTGGTCCCCACATTACAGGAAGGATGTGGAGGCTTTGGAGAGGGTGCAGAGGAGGTTTACCAGGATGTTGCCTGGTATGGAGGGGAGATCCTATGAGGAGAGGCTGAGGGATTTGGGATTGTTTTCGCTGGAAAGGCGGCGGCTAAGAGGGGATCTTATTGAAACATATAAGATGATTAGAGGTTTAGATAGGGTGGATAGTGATAGCCTTTTTCCTCTGATGGAGAAATCCAGCACGAGGGGGCATGGCTTTAAATTGAGGGGGGGTAGTTATAGAACCGATGTCAGGGGTAGGTTCTTTACCCAGAGGGTGGTGAGGGATTGGAATGCCCTGCCAGCATCAGTAGTAAATGCGCCTAGTTTGGGGGCGTTTAAGAGATCCGTAGATAGGTTCATGGACGAAAAGAAATTGGTTTAGGTTGGAGGGTCACAGTTTTTTTTTTAACTGGTCGGTGCAACATCGTGGGCCGAAGGGCCTGTTCTGCGCTGTAATGTTCTATGTTCTATGTACCCATGTAACTATCTAAACACTTTTTAAAAGACAAAATTGTACCCGCCTCTACTACTACCTCTGGCAGCTTGTTCTAGACACTCACCACCCTCTGTGTGAAAAAATTGCCCCTCTGGACCCTTTTGTATCTCTCCCCTCTCACCTTAAACCTATGCCCTCTAGTTTTAGACTCCCCTACCTTTGGGAAAAGATATTGACTACCTAGCTGATCTGTGCCCCTCATTATTTTATAGACCTCTATAAGATCACCCCTCAGCCTCCTACGCTCCAGAGAAAAAAGTCCCAGTCTATCCAGCCTCTCCTTATAACTCAATCCATCAAGTCCCGGTAGCATCCTAGTAGATCTTTTCAGCATTCTTTCTAGTTTAATAATATCCTTTCTATAATAGGGTGACCAGAACTGTACACAGTATTCCAAGTGTGGCCTTACCAATGTCTTGTACAACTTCAACAAGATGTCCCAACTCCTGTATTCAATGGTCATGTAGGCCAGACCGGGAAAGGGTGGCAGATTTCCTTCCCTAAAGGGACATTAGTGAACCAGACGGATTTTTACTACAATCGGTGATGGTTTCATGGCTACCATGAGACTTGTTATCAATTCCAGATTTGTTAATCAATGAAGTTTAAATTCTACCAGCAGCCGTGGTGGGATTTGAATCTCTGACACACGAACTTTATCCTGGTCCTTTGGATTATCAGTCCAATGATCATTACGTCACCGTATCCGTATTTTTTGGGAGGAATTAAGGCTGACCAAACAACAAGGGATAGGCTATCAGGACATCCATAAACTACGATCATAACTCCAGCTTTCAGAGAATAATGAGCAGAATCAGAAAGACAATTGTGAAACTATTTGGGACGTTTATCTCATCAGGCCAATCGTATTTATTTGTCAAAAGGACATTGGGCCTAATTTTAAATTGGAAAATTCTCAAAACACCTCCAGCAATTTCAACCCTACTTTCTGGAAGCACTTCCGTCAACAGGAGAGGCAGTGGCGTGGTGGTGTTGTCTCTGGATTAGTAATCCAGAGACCCAGGGTGATGTTCTGAGGTCCCGGGTTCGAATCCCTCCACAGCAGATGGTGAACTTCGAATTCAATAAAAATCTGGAATTAAAAGTCTAATGATGACCATGAAACCATTGACATGAAAACCCACCGGGTTCACCAATGTCCTTTAGGGAAGGAAATCTGCCATCTTCACCCGGCCTGGCCTACTTGTGACTCCAGGGCCACAGCAATATCTCTTTAAAATTGGCCTTGGTTCAGGGGGAATTAGGGATGGGCAATAAATTCTGGCCGAATGAATTCAAACAAAGCCCCACTTGCTAGTTTTTAACTGCAGCTCTCTTTATCCCCTTTTCCTTGCTACTTTCCGTGAATTCTGTTCAGTGTCAAGAAGCATCATGGGCTGTTTATTCTGTAAGTTCACTTTGATTCGAATGGACGCGTTTTCTGCAAACAAAAAGAATATGTTCAGGGCTTGCGTTTTTCAAATTACGCAGGAGCTCGGTCAACCTGTATTCCTCTGTTGCTTATTCCATGGCAACATCTTGGCCTATCAGAGTCAACTTACCAACCAGTCAGCACCACTGTCACCTGTCGTGTAAATTGTTGTGATTGCTTGAAATTTGGCATTCTTGCATTTGTCCTGATGAGTGCAAAGCAAAAAACTTTGACAACAGTTCTCTCCTTGGCATTATTCAACCTCAATTAGATCAAATGTGATCTTTGAATGAGAAAATGGGTGGCATGGTAGCACTGGGCAGCACGGTGGCACAGTGGTTAGCACTGCTGCCTCACAGTGGGTTCGATTCCCGGCTTGGGTCACTGTCTGTGTGGAGTCTGCACGTTCTCCCCGTGTCTGCGTGGGTTTCCTCCGGGTGCTGCGGTTTCCTCACACAGTCTGCAAGACGTGCTGGTTAGGGTGCATTGACCCGAACAGGCGCCAGAGTGTGGCGACTAGGGGAATTTCACAGTAACTTCATTGCAGTGTTAATGTAAGCCTTACTTGTGACTAATAAATAAACTTTAACTTTAAGTTGGAGCCTCGATAGTGATGTCTATCCATTATGAAATACGGTGCAGAAATTCTGTCGGATTTCCCGCCATAAGATCATTGGAAGAAGCAGTTACCGGAACTTTCAAAAACAGCAGGAGAGACTCTCAGAATGAACCAACACTTCAAAAGAAATGCAAGTTGTCTGCAACAACAGCTTGCTACAGACAAATCAATTTTTCACTACATGGGATGTGGGCGTCGCTGGCTAGACCAGCATTTATTGCCCATCTCTAATTGCCCCTTGAGAAGGTGATGGTGAGCTGCCTTCTCGAACTTTGCAGTCCATAGAACCATAGAACCATAGAAAATTACAGCTCAGAAACAGGCCTTTTGGCCCTTCTTGTCTGTGCTGAACCATTTTTTGCCTAGTCCCACTGACCTGCACTTGGACCATATCCCTCCACACCCCTCTCATCCATGAACCCATTCAAGTTTTTCTTAAATGTTAAAAGCATTTACCACTTTATCCGGCAGCTCATTCCACACTCCCACCACTCTCTGCGTGAAGAAGCCCCCCACTAATATTCCCTTTAAACTTTTCTCCTTTCACCCTTAACCCATGCCCTCTGGTTTTTTTCTCCCCTAGCCTCAGCGGAAAAAGCCTGCTTGTATTCACTCTATCTATACCCATCAAAATCTTATACACCTCTATCAAATCTCCCCTCAATCTTCTACACTCCAGGGAATAAAGTCCCAACCTATTCAATCTCTCTCTGTAACTCAGCTTCTCAAGTCCCGGCAACATCCTCGTGAACCTTCTCTGCACTCTTTCAATCTTATTTACATCCTTCCTGTAACTAGGTGACCAAAACTGTACACTATACTCCAAATTCGGCCTCACCAATGCCTTATATAACCTTACCATAACACTCCAACTTTTATACTCGATACTCCGATTTGTAAAGGCTAATGTACCAAAGGCACTCTTTACGACCCTATCCACCTGTGACGTCACTTTTAGGGAATTCTGTACTGTTTTCCCAGATCCCTCTGTTCAACTGCACTCTTCAGAGTCCTACCATTTACCCTGTACGTTCTACTTTGGTTTGTCCTTCCAAAGTGCAATATCTCACACTTTGTCTGCGTTTAATGTGGTGAAGGTACACCCACAGTGCAGTTAGGGAGGGAGCTCCGGGACTTTGACCCAGCAACAGTGAAGGAACAGCGATATATTTCCAAGTCAGGATGGTGAGTGGCTTGGAGGGGAACTTGCAGGTGGTGGGGTTCCTGTGTATCTGCTGCCCTTGTCCTTCTCAGTAGTAGAGGGTGCTGTCTAAGGAGGTGCTGTCTAAGGAGGAGCTGTCTAAAGAGGTGCTGTCTAAGGAAGCTTGGTGGTTTCCAGCAATGAATCTTGCAGGTAGTACACACTGTTGCTGCTATGCGTGGGTGGTGGAGAGAGTGAATGTTTATGAATGAGGTGTCAATCAAATGGGCTGCTTTGTCCTGAATTAGAGTCATATTGAAAGCATGGATATTACCTCTGAACAGATTTTTAACACTGCCTACACCTGGGTCATGATGTGGAGATGCCGGCGTTGGACTGGGTGTGGGCACAGTAAGTAGTCTCACAACACCAGGTTAAAGTCCAACAGGTTTATTTGGTAGCACGAGCTTTCGGAGCACCGCGAGAGGGGATAGGTTTAAGGTGAGAGGGGAGAGATACAAAAGGGTCCAGAGGGGCAATCTTTTCACACAGAGGGTGGTGAGTGTCTGGAACAAGCTGCCAGAGGTAGTAGTAGAGGCGGATACAATTTTGTCAGGCACTCACCTGATGAAGGGGCGGCGCTCCGAAAGCTTGTGCGACCAAATAAACCTGTTGGACTTTAACCTGTTGTTGTGAGACCACTTACTACACCTGGTTCAAACTTGGAGTGTAGGCAAGGCAGTCAGGCCAGCATTTCCCCAAATACAATCCTTTGGCTGTGAGACGGAGGAATTGCAATGTGCCTACAGAAACAAACTGAAAAATAACACTCAAAGAAACCCATCAAACAAAAAAGCTTCACTGATGGGACTGAGAATGGTCAAGAAAGAAATATGTTTTTACTCTTCAACTTATAAAGCACCTGGATGCAAGGCAGCTGAAGCAGCTGATTCTCTCCCTCCTCAAAGGCAATTTGAGATGGACAACATAAAAGATTCATCTCCAGTGAAGCTCACATCCCATCAATGGAATGCTGAAAAAGACCCAAAGCATTTCGCTTGAAGCACCAGCACAGTTGTTACAAGGCAACCAGCTGGAACACGGTGAAGGCTCCGCCACTGATGAACCGACTGAAGCTTGACACACTGATCCACATCAGTGAAGGCGAACGAGGTAACTCCTCAGAGGCTGGCATCCCTTCACCAGACCCACTTTATTTACAAACCTATCTCCACTCTGAGAGTGCAGCAGGTATCCAGAGTGGCAGTAAGCCTGACATTCCTCAATATATACAGAGGCAGGACTCCCAGGCAATCACTACCAATCGTTCTGGCAAACCAAATAAACTAACTCAAATGAACGAAGGGCAGGCAAGCATTCCCTCAATCAGGGAGCTCATACTCCAATCACTCCCTCAATCAGGGAATTCCTACTCCAATCACTCCCTCAATCAGGGAGCTCATACTCCAATCACTCCCTCAATCAGGGAATTCATACTCCAATCACTCCCTCAATCAGGGAGCTCATACTCCAATCACTCCCTCAATCAGGGAGCTCATACTCCAATCACTCCCTCAATCAGGGAGCTCATCCTCCAATCACTCCCTCAATCAGGGAGCTCATACTCCAATATTCCCTCAATCAGGGAGCTCATACTCCAATCACTCCCTCAATCAGGGAGCTTATACTTCAATCACTCCCTCAATCAGGGAGCTCATACTCCAATCATTATCTCAATCAGGGAGCTCATACACCAAACATTATCTCAATCAGGGAGCTCATACTCCAATCACTCCCTCAATCTGGGAGCTCATAGTCCAATCATTCCCTCAATCAGGGAGCTCATAGTCCAATAATTCCCTCAATCAGGGAGCTCATAGTCCAATCATTCCCTCAATCAGGGAGCTCATACTCCAATCATTCCTCAATCAGGGAGCTCATACTCCAATCATTCCTCAATCAGGGAGCTCATACTTCAATCACTCCCTCAATCAGGGAGCTCATACTCCAATCATTACCTCAATCAGGGAGCTCCTACTCTAAGAATTCCACCTCATGGGCCTCATTGAGGCCATTTCAGTTAATAAGCGACAGCTGAATGCAGCCGATTAGGACGATTCAGATGAGGCGTGGGTTGGAGGATGATGTGTCTTGAACTGATCAGTGCGCAGTAAGGCTGGTCAGTGCTGCCATGAGAAGACACTCTCAAATTCAAAGAAATCTTTATTGTCAAGAAGGAAATCTCTGCAGAAGGTACTGGCTCTGCGTGGAACAATTGAAGAGACAATTACTGCTCAATAACCAAACTGAGGTGATGTTCCCAACCTCAGTGAGTACTGGAAAGATGTATGAGAGGAGAGCAAAAGCACTTCCTAATGTTCTCCAGACAGTCTCACTAATCCATTCAACTGCAGATGAAGGATCGGTGCTAACCCAATGGTTATCCATCCAGTCCCACCGTGGGACCATTTTTTTCCCCTGATTCTCAACAGTTTGGCCAGTAGATTTTTAACCTCCAGGTTTTTACGTTCCAGCAGCCCCACTGATTGTGGGTGACACAGTGTGCCGTGCTCCAACCCAATCCCACTTTCTTCATGACAATTACTTCTGTAACACGTTGACATGGAGACTGCCAAGCATAACTCATTTAAATTTACAACAGCAAGTGTTGTGCCCTTCTGACAGCAGCCTCAACTGAGTCACTGGTGAAGGTGAGAGGCAGTTCCATTGCCCTCTAACTGGCTTTTGGTTTTGTTTGATTTGATTTATTATTGTCACATGTATTAACATTCAGTGAAAAGTCTTGTTTCTTGCATTCTACATTCTGCGCTCTCTTCTTTCCTTCTCTATGAACGGTATTGTCTGTACGGCGCGCAAGAAACAATACTTTTCATTGTGTGATAATACATGTGACAATAATAAATCAAATCAGTTAGGGATGAGTAGTAAATGCTGGGCCTAGCGTTCCACCCAGACCCTCCACTCACCCTATCCCCGTAACCCAAAATGTTTACCATAGCTAATCCCCTATCTTTGGACATTAAGGGACAATTTAGCATCACTAATCCACCTAACCAACTCATCATTGGAGTCTGGGAGGAAACCAGAGCACCCAGAGGAAACCCAAGCAGAAGCGGGAAGATCGTGCAGACTCCACAGGGACCGTCGCTCGAGACTGGAATCGAACCTGGGTCCCTGGTGCTGTGAGGCAGCAGTGCTAACCACTGGGCCACTATGTTCAAACCACGCTGCTTTCATTCAAACTCCCTTTCCTGACCATTCCGCTGTGAAGGCTTGCCAAGCTCTGCTGGTTAGCTGCTTTCAACTCTTTGCCTCCAACTTTTTGGTCAATCTTATCTGTTATTTTGGGTTTTGAAACTATCCATTGCTGTGAGGTCAAGGAATTGGAAAGAAACAGCAGAGGAATCATTGGGAAGTGATGTATACATCTCAACCCCAGACAGTGAATAATAGAGTTCTCAGAAACATTGTCCTCTGCAGATGAGGGAGCACTATTCAGCGATAGTTGCCCTTCCAGTCTGATGGTGGGCCATTTGTTTCCCTCTCAACACTTTGGACAATGGCATTATTACCTCCTGGTTTTTCTGTTCCAGCTGCCCCACTAATTGTGGATGACACAGTGTGCCGTGCTCCAACTCAATCCCACTTTCTTCACAACCATCTTTGAAGATTTTGGAAACAGGGGCTCCACCTTGATCAGAATGCAGGATCGTGGGTATACCAGCGGCAGTAATGATGTCAGTAGCAAAGAGCGTCCGTAGGAAACACAGCTTGGTATGGCTCCTGCTCTGCCCCAGACCGCAAGGAACATAGAACATAGAAAGCCACAGCACAAACAGGCCCTTCGGCCCACAAGTTGCGCCGATCACATCCCCACCTCTAGGCCTATCTATAGCCCTCAATCCCATTAAATCCCATGTACTCATCCAGAAGTCTCTTAAAAGACCCCAACGAGTTTGCCTCCACCACCACCGACGTCAGCCGATTCCACTCACCCACCACCCTCTGAGTGAAAAACTTACCCCTGACATCTCCTCTGTACCTACCCCCCAGCACCTTAAACCTGGTCCTCTCGTAGCAACCATTTCAGCCCTTGGAAATAGCCTCTGAGAGTCTACCCTATCCAGACCTCTCAACATCTTGTAAACCTCTATCAGGTCACCTCTCATCCTTCGTCTCTCCAGGGAGAAGAGACCAAGCTCCCTCAACCTATCCTCATAAGGCATGCCCGCCAATCCAGGCAACATCCTTGTAAATCTCCTCTGCACCCTTTCAATGGCTTCAACATCTTTCCTGTAATGAGGTGACCAGAACTGCGCGCAGTACTCCAAGTGGGGTCTAACCAGGGTCCTATAAAGCTGCAGCATTATCTCCCGACTCCTAAACTCAATCCCTCGATTAATGAAGGCTAGTACGCCGTACGCCTTCTTGACCACATCCTCCACCTGCGAGGCCGATTTAAGAGTCCTATGGACCCGGACCCCAAGGTCCTTCTGATCCTCTACACTGCTAAGAATGGTACCCTTCATATTATACTGCTGCTTCATCCCATTGGATCTGCCAAAATGGATCACTACACACAAGAGGTCGTGAATGTAGCCCAATCCACCACGCAAACCAGCCTCCCATCCATTGACTCTGTCTACACTTCCTGCTGCCTTGGCAAAGCAACCAGCATAATTAAGGACCTCACGCACCCCGGACATTCTCTCTTCCACCTTCTTCCTTCGGGAAAAAGATACAAAAGTCTGAGGTCACGTACCAACCGACTCAAGAACAGCTTCTTCCCTGCTGCTGTCAGACTTTTGAATGGACTTACCTTGCATTAAGTTGATATTTCTCTACACCCTAGCTATGACTGTAACACTACATTCTGCTCTCTCTCCTTTCCTTCTCTATGAACGGTATGCTTTGTCTGTATAGCGCGCAAGAAACAATACTTTTCACTGTACGTTAATACATGTGACAATAATAAATCAAATCAAATCAAAGATGGATCTGTATCTGTTAGCTCAGATACGTTCATATGTCAGTGATGGGGGAAATGGTTCGATCAAATCAATGAAAAAATCTGCATTGATTATATAGACTTTGAGCCAATGGAGGTACTTTAATAAGTGATAACTTATTAATTAAATTGCATGGCTCACAATCAGCCACACGTGTTTTACATGCTATCAACATGCCTGGCTACCAATGGAAAGCAATTCATTTGCAACATATTGTTCTGGTGCTGCAATGTGTTTGAACTCTGCCCTCCTGAGTTTCTTTCACAAGCTGGCCTTGTTTGTGACGAGGAGGCTACTCCTCAGTTTCCCTGGGGCACCACTAAGAGAACAACAGCAGCCGGGGTTTCCGCCAGTAAAATACTTTGGTGGAAATCCGGATGGATTCTCTTCTGTTGTATCAAATGGCCAAATCAGTTCCTCAAACTGCTCAGCTGCCCCTTCCACCGGTGTGGTAGCACTAACTCCGGCAGGTCCCTCTCGAGGGGGCGTCAGGTAGACTGAATGTTTCATTTGTCTGTCTGAAAGACTGTTGTCCTTTCAGTGGACGCCCCGTCTATGTGAATAACCTGAGAAATCTTGTCCCCAAGCGGAGAATGGCCTCCCATAATATGTTATATTTTATGATTGGTTTGTTCCCAGGATACCAAGTTCTGGTTGTAAACTCTTTTACAATAATCCCTATCTGAACAGGTCAATGTGGGTTTGATAGGAACTGCCTTGTCCAAAGAAGGGCTGCAACTTCAGCCAAGGCATACTTTTTCTGTGGAGCGTAAGAGGCTGAGGGATGATCTTATAGAGGTCTATAAAATAATGAGGGGCACAGATCAGCTAGATAGTCAATATCTTTTCCCAAAGGTAGGGGAGTCTAAAACTAGAGGGCATAGGTTTAAGGTGAGAGGGGAGAGATACAAAAGTGTCCAGAGGGGCAATGTTTTCACACAGAGGGTGGTGAGTGTCTGGAAGAAGCTGCCAGAGGTAGTAGTAGAGGTGGGTACAATTTTGTCTTTTAAAAAGCGTTTAGATAGTTACATGGGTACGATGGGTATAGAGGGATATGGACCAAATGCGGGCAATTAGGACTAGCTTAGGGGTTTAAAAAAGAGGACGACATGGACAAGTTGGGCCGAAGAGCCTGTTTCCATGCTGTAAACTTCTGTGACTCTATTTTAGAGGGGGGGGGAATCTGGAATCAAAAGCACCTTTCTGTTGACATATTGGTAGGGAGGGGAGAATCAGAGCTGTAAGATTAATCCCCCTCCTGCCCACAACACTTCTCTCAACATTGCAACAGGAATAATGTTCTGATTGTGAAAAATAGCAACTGCAACTTTTGGTAAATATCGAGGGGGATTAACAAGTCCCTTTTTCCAGGTCTGTGGCCTTCCTTCTGTCACCACACCAATTGCTGCAGTTTCGGACAACCGTCTGGTGAAAAAAGTGAGTGATCTTCTCGTCAATTCACCCACTCCCGCAAAGAGGGGTGCCGCAAGCCCGGCAAAGGTTGGTGTGAAAGATCTAACAAGGTTCAGGAGTCTGGAACTTGCCTGTACCATTTATATCCCCCTCATCCTGAGGATTAGCCTCAGTGCTCCCTGATATCTGAATGCTTCTATCCGAAAGACAGTTTTCCAATCTTGTGGAGCAAGTGGGATAGGATCATCTGCTCTAATAAATCAATTGTTTGAGTTTTCCACGAGGAAGGGTCAGCCCATTTATTTTATCTTTCCATCAGGATCTAAGTTCGGTCAGGATTTGAACTGAACGTGATAAGAAATTTCTAAACCACAAGGCAAAATCCATTGGAGTTCCACAAGGCTTGATCAGGAACTTGCTCTCTCTCGATTCTAAATGGGGCGGCACGGTGGCACAGTGGGTTCGCACTGCTGCCTCACAGCTCCAGGGACCCGGGTTCGATCCCCGGCTTGGGTCACTGTCTGTGTGGAGTTTGCACGTTCTCCCCGTGTCTGCGTGGGTTTCCTCCGGGCGCTCCGGTTTCCTCCCACAATCCGAAAAATGTACCGGTTAGATGCATCGACCATGCTAAATTCTCCCTCAGTGTACCCGGACAGGAGCCGGAGTGTGGCCGCTGGGGGATTTTCACAATGACTTTGTTGCAGTGTTAATGTAAGCCTACTTGTGACACTAATAAATAAACTTAAAACTGGGTCTTAATATTATTGTCGATAAAACACTCCTTCTACATAAAAAGAACACTTTTCGATTCATAATAATCTAAAGAATATAAATTAACGGACAGGTTACTGCCTCAACTCAAGCCCTGAGTTGGGCACCATCTGAAGTGGAATATAATCCATTTTGAGGCTATTTGGATTAGCCATTTTCCTTGGGTGACCACTCTCATTTCAGGTTAAGAAAGACAGACCCCCACACATGGATCTGAAGAACTGATGCAACTCTCCTTGAGAGAAATACCCATCGTACCCATGTAGCTGTCTAAATGCTTTTTAAAAGACAAAATTGTACCTGCCTCTACTACTACCTCTGGCAGCTTGTTCCAGACACTCACCACCCTCTGTGTGAAAAAATTGCCCCTCTGGACACTTTTGTATCTCTCCCCTCTCACCTTAAACCTATGCCCTCTAGTTTTAGACTCCCCTACCTTTGGGAAAAGATATTGACTATCTAGCTGATCTATGCTCCTCATTTTATAGACCTTTGTAAGATCACCCTTCAGCCTCTCACGCTCCACAGAAAAAGTATGCCTTTTAAAAAGCATTTAGATAGTTACATGGGTACGATGGGTATAGAGGGATATGGGCCAAATGTGGGCAATTGGGATTAGCTTAGAGGTTTTTTAAAAAAAAGGGCGGCATGGACAAGTTGGGCCGAAGGGCCTGTTTCTATGCTGTAAACTTCTATGACTCTATGACTCTAAATGAAAGGGTCAAAAATCCTTCACTGCAGCCAAGTTCCTGGGAAACTGCTGGGGCTGCAAAAACAATGAACAATTGGGGCATTGATAGACCACAAGAGTGCTGTAACTACATCTATCCCTGCTTTTAGATAACAGCCCCGGACTGTGTGTCCAATGTGTTTTGAAAGAAGCCATAAATCAATGCTCTGGGTGCCAAACAGTCAAGGACTGTTAACTGGGGGAGTCTGTGGGAAGGCAAAGGGACGTCTGGTAAGTGACATGCTTTCAAAAGTGTGTTAACCAGGGTTAATGGTAAACACATTCCTCTTAGAGTGAAGGGCAAGGCTGGCAGAAGGAGGGAACCCTGGATGACTCAGGATATTGAGGCCCTGGTCAAGAAGAAGAAAGAGGCACATGACATGCATAGGCAGCTGGGATCAAGTGAATCTCTTGAAGAGTATAGGGGGTGTAGGAGTAGAGTTCAGAGAGAAATCAGGAGGGCAATTTTTTCACACAGAAGGTGGTGAGTGTCTGGAACGAGTTGCCAGAGGTAGGAGTAGAGGTGGGTACAATTTTGTCTTTTAAAAAGCATTTAGACAGTTACATGGGTAAGATGGGTATAGAGAGATATGGGCCAAACGCGGGCAATTGGGATTAACTTAGGGGTTTAAAAAAAAAGGCGGCATGAACAAGTTGGGCCGAAGGGCCTGTTTCCATGCCGTAAACCTCTATGACTCGATATATGACCATAGACATATGTTTATTGATAATGTAGCGATGTGTACATGCCCTGTTGATGATTGGATATTGTAATTAGGCAAGCATAGAGTTGCTGTAATTGGTTCAATACGACTGTCGAAAACAAATGAAGTAATCTGAACAATGAGTTGCGATTGGATATTGATAACCTTCAAATAAGTGTGCAGTTTCACTACTGATGATCATGAAACCATTGTCGATTGTCGGAAAAACCCACCTGGGTCACTAATGTCCTTGAGGGAAGGAAATCTGCTGTCCTTATCTGGTCTGGCCTACATGTGACTCCAGAGCCACAGCAATGTGGTTGACCCTCAAATGCCCTCCAAGGGCAACTGGGGATGGGCAATAAATGCTGGCCCAGCCAGCGACGCCGATGAATGAATTTCTTTAAAAAGTCAACATCCTTCAAGCAAACAAGATACTGAGAGGTGCAGCTCATTCCAGGATTCCCAGGTCCAGTTGACAAATGATTTGAGTTCACCTTTGAAGTTATCCATTGTTAGATTATAGTATTTTACAGTTTATCGATGCTTTGTTGAGGTGATGGAGAGGCCAGTTCCTGTTTTTTTGGGATCTGCCTGTGCTCGAGGATGTACCGTACTCTATGCTACAGGGTGTTGTTGCCCATGAGCACACCATTACACTCAGGTATGTTTATAAACTTGGAAACCTGTGTCAAAGAGGTGAACACTGCTTCTAATTTTTCATCCCTCCTTCTTGGATGCATCATCTCTTTTCATCTTATAACCCCTTATTTGTCACTGGATTCCCTTGTAACCCGGTATTTGTGGCTGGATTCATTGGTAACCATAGCCCTCACTGCATTCCTTCACATGGGGGTCTTTTGCAGACACCTGAGGAGAACAAAGAGGATCTTGGGTTGTGATGAATGGTCCATCGACCCCTTGCGTTTCTCTGCCCAGCACACAAACAGGCCATTCAGCCCAACAGGTCTGTGCTAGTTTTGCCTCATAGAATCATAGAATCCCTACAGTGCAGAAGGAGGCCATTCAGCCCATCGTGCCTGCGCCAATCACAATCCCACCCAGCCCTTATCCCCATAACCTCATGCCTTACCCGAGCTAGTTCCCCTGACACCAAAGGGCAATGGTCAATCCACCGAACCTGCACATCTTTGGACTGTGGGAGGAAACCAGAGCACCCGGAGGGAAACCCATGCAGACACGGGGAGACTCCACGCAGACAGAGACCCAAGCCGGGAATCGAACCCGGGTCCCTAGCGCTGTGAGGCAGCAGTGCTAACCACTGTGCCACCCATGCCTCCCCGTCTCTTCCCTTCTGTCTTTTGCCTTCCAGCGAGGGGATGTCAGAATCACAGAAGAATATTTTTTCCCTGACTATCTTACCTCCAGACATCTAAAACCTTGGCGTCTACAACCAGGAAATGTGAATGTAAACTTTGTCTTCACATGTACGCTGGCATTTGAAGATTTATTCAAGGCAAAAAGGTTTAAGAGATATATACACGCTGTCATTTCGCATTTTTGAAGTTTACTGGCTCTGAAATTCAATTCAGAAAATCTGGTTATGCAGTTGAATCGTTCTGCTGATCCTGTCCATAAATTTTTCATTGGAATTTATTCGTACATGTGCTGAATAAGAACATCCTTTCTTGAGTGTAATCCGAGGCCGATGAAGGGATGAACTTGGAAATGAATACATTTTGTGTGCAGCTATCTCATCTGTTTGTGCTGTGCCCAGTTAATTACCCAACTGCCCAGCCTTTAACAATCGAATACTCTGACTTCATGGAAAATATTTTAAGGGCGGAATATATTAAAATGATATTCTTCTCTGTGTGATAAGATTTGAAAGCACTCATTAATTCAGTGCCCCTCTCTGAATATATATAATACATGTATCTGTTTCTGTCTGTGTATCTCTCCCTCTCTTTCCTGTTGTCTATGCATCTAATTGAGGTTGGTTCACAAGTGTAATCTCACATGTCAAGATGAAACTTGATTAATTAAGCGAGAAATATAAACAATTTACTGAGTTGTCAGTCGGGTGGTGGAAGGACAGACTCATACTTGTCTTCTGCTTCCTGTCACTCCTAACAACTGATCCTCGGTATAAAAAAAAACAGCTTAAATTTCTCACGCTGATGATAAAAGATTGCCACATCAACTCAGCGGCAGATCTCGGTCTGATACTGACGCTATCGACAGGGACACATTTGAGACTTCTGCTGCCTTCAAGGCTCAATGTTCAATGGCTGAGGATCGGTATCGCTTCTGGAGATAGTTTTGTACTATGGCGGTTGCACTGATTCTTGGGTGCGTTCTGATTGCCTGAGCCTGTTCCACTATCCCAGTGTCTCAACTATGTCAGATTGCTCTGAAGCCAGAACCTGACCATGCGAGCAAGTGAGAAATGTCGGAATGAATGGGGCAATTGATTGCATCTTTATGAGCCATGTCTCCTTCATCAGTGCTTGAACAGAAAGAGTTGTGTCCAGGGAAGCCAGGGAGGAACATATATATACGAAGACCCTTCAATCTTTACATCTGCACTCCAACCATGTGATCCTTTGTATCTGTCTTCGTTAACTTGCCCCGAGGCTTTAGTTACTTTGATTGGATTTGATTTGATTTATTATTGTCACATGTATTAACATACAGTGAAAAGTATTGTTTCTTGCGCGCTATACAGAAAAAGCATACGTCATAGAGAAGGAAACGAGAGAGTGCAGAATGTAGTATTACAATCATAGCTAGAGTGTAGAGAAAGATTAACTTAATGCAAGGTAAGTCCATTCAAAAGTCTGACAGCAGCAGGGAAGAAGCTATTCTTGAGTCGGTTGGTACGTGACCTCAGACTTTTGTATCTTTTTCCCGAAGGAAGAAGGTGGAAGAGAGAATGTCCGGGGTGCGTGGGGTCCTTAATTCTGCTGGCTGCTTTGCTAAGGCAGCGGGAAGTGTAGACAGAGTCAATGGATGGGAGGCTGGTTTGCGTGATGGATTGGACTACATTCACAACTTTTTGTAGTTCCTTGTGGTCTTGGGCAGAGCAGGAGCCATACCAAGCTGTGATACAACCAGAAAGAATGCTTTCTATGGTGCATCTGTAAAGGTTGGTGAGAGTTGTAGCTGACATGCCAAATTTCCTTAGTCATCTGAGAAAGTAGAGGCGTTGGTGGGCTTTCATAACTATAGTGTCGGCATGGGGGGACCAGGACAGGTTGTTGGTGATCTGGACACCTAAAAACTTGACGCTCTCGACCCTTTCTACTTCGTCCCCATTGATGTAGACAGGGGCATGTTCTCCTTTATGCTTCCTGAAGTCGATGACAATCTCCTTCATTTTGTTGACATTGAGGGAGAGATTATTGTTGCCGCACCAGTTCACCAGATTCTCTATCTCATTCCTGTACTCTGTCTCATCATTGTTTGAGATTCGACCCACTACGGTGGTGTCGTCAGCAAACTTGAAAATCGAATTGGAGGGGAATTTGGCCACACAGTCATAGGTGTATAAGGAGTATAGTAGGGGGCTGAGAACACAGCCTTGTGGGGCACCGGTGTTGAGGATGATCGTGGAGGAGGTGTTGTTGCCTATCCTTACTGATTGTGGTCTGTGGATTTCACAGAATCTATAGAATCCTACAGTGCAGAAGGAAGCCATTTGGCCCATCAAGCCTGCACCAACTCTCCAAAAGAGCGTTCCGTCCAGGCCCCATCCCTGTAACCCCTGTAACCCTGTTAATCCCCCTAACCCACATATCCTGGGACACACTAAGTGGCAATTTAGCATGGCCAATCCACCTAACCTACACATTTTTGGACTGTAGGAGGAAACTGGAGCACCTGGAGGAAACCCACGCAGACATGGGGAGAACGTGTGTGCACAGACAGACACCCAAGCTGGGAATCGAACCCAAGCCCCCGGCGCTGTGAGGCATCGTGCCATCGTGCCACCCTTTTCTCACCTGTGGGGTTGAAGAAGATATAAAAGAGAAAATGTTGGGATCACTGTACAGGTTCAGCAGCATCTGTGGAGAGAGAGAAACAGCTCCCTCAGAGTTCAGAAACAGAGTTCCCTCAGAGTTCAGAAACAGAGTTCCCTCAGAGTTCAGAAACAGAGTTCCCTCAGAGTTCAGAAACAGAGTTCCCTCAGAGTTCAGAAACAGAGTTCCCTCAGAGTTTAGAATCAGAGTTCCCTCAGAGTTTAGAAACAGAGTTCCCTCAGAGTTTAGAAACAGAGTTCCCTCAGAGTTTAGAAACAGCTCCCAAGGAGTTCAGAAACAGCTCCCTCAGAGTTTAGAAACAGAGTTCCCTCAGAGTTTAGAAACAGCTCCCAAGGAGTTCAGAAACAGCTCCCTCAGAGTTTAGAAACAGCTCCCTCAGAGTTTGGAAACAGTTCCCTCAGAGTTTAGAAACAGAGTTCCCTCAGAGTTTAGAAACAGAGTTCCCTCAGAGTTCAGAAACAGTTCCCTCAGAGTTTCAGCTCAGTGACATTTGACCAGGACCGAGAGAAAAAGTCACAAATGTGCATGTGGGGCGGGCGGGAAGGTTTGTGATAGGGTGGGGATTAAATGATAGAAGATTTAAGGGTGCAAAGAGAAAGGGGTGATTCTCCCATCCCACTGCGTTCATTATTTAGCGCAGCAGGCCGGGAAGTTCACTTCGATTTGCTTGGGAGAATTCTGGCCGAAGAGTATAATGGGACAAGTCAAGAAACCAAATATCTGATGAGAAGAGGTGTGAAGCACAGGGTAGCCGCTATCCAAATCCAAAATAAAGGGGCTAAGAGAACAGCGAAAGAAAAAATTGAACCGATAAAAAGAGACACAATGCAGAATAGGCACAGAGGTTATATGGTCTATATTCACTTCAACATGCCCAGTGGGAAAGTGAGGTGATGCGGCACGGTGGCACAGTGGTTAGCACTGCTGCCTCACAGCGCCAGGGACCCAGGTTCGATTCCCGGCTTGGGTCACTGTCTGTGCGGAGTCTGCACATTCTCCCCGTGTCTGCGTGGGGTTTCCTCCGGGTGCTCCGGTTTCCTCCCACAGCTGGTTCGGGCGCATTGGCCATGCTAAATTCTCCCTCAGTGTAACCCGAACAGGCGCTGGAGTGTGACGACTCGGGGATTTTCACAGTAACTTCATTGCAGTGTTAATGTAAGCCTACTTGTGACACTAATAAGAACATAAGAAATAGGAGCAGGAGTAGGCCATCTAGCCCCTTGAGCCTGCCCCGCCATTCAATAAGATCATGGCTGATCTGAAGTGGATCAGTTCCACTTACCCGCCTGATCCCTATAACCCCTAATTCCCTTACTGATCAGGAATCCATCTATCCGTGATTTAAACATATTCAACGAGGAAGCCCCCACCACTTCAGTGGGCAGAGAATTCCAGAGATTCACCACCCTCTGAGAGAAGAAGTTCCTCCTCAACTCTAATAAATAAACTTAAACTTAAAGTGATGTTCTGCAAGCTTGCGTTAGGCTTGTTGCCAGCATTTGTTAGCTGGAAGAACCGTGATCTGCTGGATTCACCGTAATCAGTGCTGCCCTTCCAAGCGCAGCATTGAAATCGGTCCTACCCTATTGGGCTCCAGGTCACGTCCCAAGTTAAGTTTGTACGCAAGCTTTTGCAACTGATTATCAACATTCTTGGAAAAGCTTGGACTTCCCCTCCAACCCTGAGCCCAGAACACAGCCAACACTGGAGATTGGTGACAATCCGACCTCCATGGGAAAATGGGAATATTTCACCAAGAATCCAATTCGTAAACAGATCAAGTATGATAAGAGATAAACAGCTTGAGATAAACCAGTGAGAGAGTGTTGACTTTGCATTGCGAAGTCCTGGTGATTGACGTTAAATGCATCTTTAGACCTTATCCCTTTCACAACAAGAAATGTCTAACAACTACCATAATTGCTGTGTTACATTTCGATGTGCAATGGTAATAAATCTGATCGTCTGCTGAGTTCGAGCTTCAGCCAAGCATGTTGGTAATGCTAACCCTGCGTAATGGGAACTGACAACAATTAAATCAATGGCTGCTTTATTGAGGGTAATATCCTGACCCAGCAGATGGGAAAATGTACTAATGTCATTTGCTTAATGCTCAGTAATCACTGTCTGTGCAAATCTATGGACAGACATTTGGAGAAATGGATGTTGAGTTACCGTAGAGTAATGGATTGGAGGGAGTGGGGGCGGCATTCCTCTCCCGAGTGTCCAATTTCTGCCTTTGTCAGGTTTCAATCCGCACAAGGCCTTTGACATTGTGTTCCTTCTCCAGGAAAAGAAAGAGGCTGAGGATTTCAGTACGAAAATATCAACCAAAGCGATTACCCCCTGGGGCAACAGAACTGTACATGTTGCAACCTTCTGTCGCTGCACTGACCTCAGTCCAACGATCACTAATGTGAGAGTAGCGTGGACACTTAACACCTTTATACAGCCTTCCCTTCCTGCTATTTTCACTGCACTTAACCCAATACTTCTTCAATCAGAGGGCACAGCAATGTTGCACAGTCTAATCGTACAACAGCAAATTATGGCTTTACCAATCGAACAGGCCATTTAGCTCCTCACCCCCTCAACACCCCCATTCTCAAAGAAGCAGGGATAATTTTTTTCCATATTCTTTCATGGGACAAGGGCGTCGCTGGCTGGGCCAGCATTTATTGCCCATCCCTAGTTGCCCTTGGAGGGCAGTTGAGAGTCAACCACATTGTCATGGCTCTGGAGTCACATGTAGGCCAGACCGTGTAAGGACGACAGATTTCCTTCCCGAAAGGACATTAATGAACCAGATGGGTTTTTATGACAATTGACAATGGTTTCATGGTCATCAGTAGATTCTTAATTCCAATTTTTTTTATTGAATTCAAATTCCAACATCTGCCATGGTGGGATTCGAACCCAGGTCTCCAAAACACCTGGATTAAGAGTTTAGCGATAACACCACTAGACCATTGCCTCCCTTTAATGTTCCCCAGAGAGATTAGTTCCACTTGGCACAGACGCAGCAGCTAAGTTTACGCTCAGGATTTGTTTTTAGCCTATGTAGCAATCACCAAGCCTGACAATAACCTCCGCAGTGGCTAACTGGAGTCCCCTGAGCCCCTTCCCATGCTGAACTTTGTCAGCGGGCTGTCCGTATATCGGCAGTTTGGTCAGATGTGCCACTCGTCACATGCTCGATTGTGCTGGTGTCCATGAGGCTGGAGCAGCACTTAAACCGCCAGGGCATATATATGGGCCAACTGCTCGGAAATTAAGGATTTGATGGTCAGCATTGACATGGTGGGCCGAAGGGCCTGTTCCTGTGCTGTATGACTCAATGACTTCCATCTCTGAAAATTCACAGGACTGTGACTTTCCCATCAGCGAGCTATTGGCTTCAATTTGCCATGCTCCGTCTGGATTCTGGCGCTTAATGCCAATTTTCTTTGCACCTTGAAGGAAGCTAGTTTCATTCCACTCAGCTCCCTGTGGTTGTATCACTGTATTTTAAACCAGGTTCATCTCTCCAATCTGGATGACTACTCACTCGTTACGGACAGTTAAGAAGAAAGAAAGGGATTACATTTCTATAGTGCCTGTCTTGATCATAGAATGTCTCAAAGCACTTCATAGTCAATGAAGTGCATTGGAAATGTAATCACTTTACATGGCGACCAGTACGCAGACAGCAGGTTTTGACATACAGTGTAAAAGCTAGATAATCGAATTTTTCAGTGATATCGATTGAGAGATTCTTCTTGGCCACAACACCAGAAAGAATCTCCAGCTTTTCTTTGTAAAAGTCCCAGTGTAGTCCCTGTGCAGGTTGAGGCTGTGGTTAGGAAGGCGTATGGTGTACTGGCCTTCATCAATCGAGGAATTGAGTTTAGGAGTCTTGAGCTAATGCTGCAGCTATATAGGACCCTGGTCAGACCCCACTTGGAGTACTGTGCTCAGTTCTGGTCGCCTCATTACAGGAAGGATGTGGAAGCCACAGAAAGGGTGCAGAGGAGATTTACAAGGATGTTGCCTGGGTTGGGGGGCATGCCTTATGAGGATAGGTTGAGTGAGCTTGGCCTTTTCTCCTTGGAGAGACGAAGGATGAGGGGTGGCCTGATAGAGGTATATAAGATGTTGAGAGGTATTGATCGAGTGGATAGGCAGAGGCTTTTTCCCAGGGCTGAAATGGTTGCCACAAGAGGACACAGGTTTAAGGTGCTGGGGGGTAGGTACAGAGGAGATGTCAGGGGTAGGTTTTTCACTCAGAGGGTGGTGGGTGCGTGGAATGGGCTGCCAGCAACGGCGGTGGAGGCGGATTCGATCGGGTCTTTTAAGAGACTTTTAGATAAGTACATGGAACTTAGTAAGATAGAGGGTTATAGGTAAGCCTAGTAATCGCTAAGGTAGGGACATGTTCGGCACAACTTTGTGGGCTGACGGGCCTGCATTGTGCTGTAGTTTTTCTATGTTTCTATGTATTATATCCGCCTGTCTTGGTTTAATGTCTCATCTGAAATATGCAGCTGCAACAGTGCGGCTTTCCGTCAGTACTGCACTGGAGTGGAAACCTGGATTGTGTGTTGAGTGTCTGCCGTGGGACTTGAACTGTAAGACCATAAGACCATAAGACATAGGAACAGAATTAGACCACTCGGCCCATTGAGTCTACTCCGCCATTCAATCATGGCTGATATTTTTCTCATCCCCATTCTCCTGCATTTTCCCCGTAATCCCTGATCCCCTTATTAATCAAGAACCTATCTATCTCTGTCTTAAAGACACTCAATGACCTGGCCTCCACAGCCTTCTGCGGCAAAGAGTTCCACAGATTTACCACTCTCTGGCTGAAGAAATTCCTCCTCATCTCTGTTTCAAAGGATTGTCCCTTCAGCCTGAGGTTGCGTCCTCTGGTTCTAGTTTTTCCTACTAGTGGAAACACCCTCTTCACGTCCACTCTATCCAGGCCTCACAGTATCCTGTAAGTTTCAATAAGATCCCCCCTCATCCTTCTAAATTCTAATAAGTACAGACCCAGAGTCCTCAACCGTTCCTCATACACCAAGCTCTTCTGGAAGCTGGAAGCTTTCTGACTTGGGGTAAGGGTGTTCCTCTCGAGGGACTAAATTAATTTGCAGATTTTTAAAAAACTATTTCACAGAATGTGGGCGTCACTGGCTAGGTCAGCATTTACTGTCCATTCTCAATTGCCCCTTGAGAAGGTGGTGGTGAGCTGCCTTCTTGAACCCACTGCAGACCATGTGTGTAGGTAAACCCACTGTGCTGTTAGGGAGGGAGTTCTAGGGTTTTGATCCAGCGACAGTGAAGGAACAGCAGTGTCGTTTTAAGTCAGGATGGTGAGTGACTTGGAGGGGAACCTCCAGGTGGTGGTGTTCCCAGGTATCTGCTGCCCTTGTCCTTCAAGATGGTGATGGACTTGGGTTTGGAAGGTGCTGCCGAAGGAGCCAGTTGCCATGGTGTACATGGTACACACTGCTGCCTGTTGCCATGGTGTAGATGGTACACACTGCTGCCTGTTGCTATTGTGTAGATGGTACACACTGCTGCCTCTTGAAGTAAGAATAAATCCCTTCTCCTGACCTCACAGGATCACAGAATTCCTACGGCACAGAAGGAGGCCATTTGGCCCATCGTATCTGCATAGGCTGGGCCTCTTTTTCTCTTTCTGCCGCTCCCTCCACCCAACCATCAGGTACACCATCCTCAGCTCCGAGAATGGGATTTCAGAGACCACTTGTAACCCAGCCCGACTGAGTGCTTTGAGGATGCTTCCCTCCCTCCCTCCCTCCCGAAAAGCGGGCCTGACTTGGGAAGCGATGGCAGAAGCAGCATCTAGGTTTGGAACTTGTGTTGACCTGAATCGAATCAGAAAGACTTGATTCATTCCAGATGGAGACAGGTTGCATTGATTCCTGTGAGTTTATTATAGTCAGCATCAAAGCCTGGATTCTGTCAACGAGAAAGCCGAGGGATTTGAACAGAACCGCAGTAAACAAGAGAGACCCTTCTTCAAAATATAACTAATTGCATCATTACTGTTTGCCCGACAGAGTCCAGACACACAACATTGCTTGTTTACAATTCATTGCACAGTAATGAGGGAAAAAAATTCCCATTCTCCCCCTCACTCCCCGCACACTTTCATATCCCGCCCAGTCTAATCCCACACTCCCCCGCACTCCCCGCACCCTTTAATATCCCACCCAGTCTAATCCCACTCTTCCCCTCACTCCCCGCACCCTTTAATATCCCACCCAGTCTAATCCCACTCTCCCCCTCACTCCCCGCACCCGTTAATATCCCACCCAGTCTAATCCCACTCTCCCGCTCTCTCCCCGCACCCTTTCATATCCCATCTAGTCTAATACCACACTCCCATTTGCTCCCTGCACCCTTTAATATCCCACCCACTCTAATCCCACTCTCCCACCCACTCCCCGCACCCTTTAAGATCCCACCCAGTCTAACCCCACTCTCCCCCTCACTCCCCGCACCCTTTAATATCCCACCCAGTCTAATCCCACTCTCCCCCTCACTCCCCGCACCCGTTAATATCCCACCCAGTCTAATCCCACTCTCCCGCTCTCTCCCCGCACCCTTTCATATCCCATCTAGTCTAATACCACACTCCCATTTGCTCCCCGCACCCTTTAATATCCCACCCACTCTAATCCCACTCTCCCACCCACTCCCCGCACCCTTTAAGATCCCACCCAGTCTAACCCCACTCTCCCCCTCACTCCCCGCACCCTTTAATATCCCACCCACTCTAATCCCACTCTCCCCCTCACTCCCCACACCCTTTAATATCCCACCCAGTCTAACCCCACTTTCCCCCTCACTCCCTGCTCCCTGCACCCCTGAATGTCCCATCCAGACAAATCCCATAAAACCTAGGAGCAGAAGTAGGCCATTCAGCCCATCAAACCTGCTCCCCCATTCAACAAGATCATGACTGATCTGATGTAATCATCCTGAACTCCACTTTCCTGCCTTATCCCCGTAACCCTTGATTCCCTGACTGATTAAAAATTTGCCTATCTCAGCCTTAACGACCCAGCCTTGACATGCTTCTACGATGGACAATTCTGAAGATTCACAGCCCTCCGAGTGAAACAAAATCTCTCCCTACCCCAGTCCCAAACAACCAAGTCTTCCCCCTGAGATTCTGAGCCCGGTTTTCCGGGCTCTATGCTGCGAGCGAGCAGCAGTTTGTTCTGTTTGGTTCCCTCACCTCATCTTTCCCTGTTCATAGAATCATAGAAACCCTGCAGTACAGAAAGAGGCCATTCGGCCCATCGAGTCTGCACCGACCACAATCCCACCCAGGCCCTACCCCCATATCCCTACATATTTTACCCACTAATCCCTCGAACCTACACATCTCAGGACACTAAGGGGAATTTTTGGCATGGCCAATCAACCTAACCCACACATCTTTGGACTGTGGGAGGAAACCGGAGCACCCGGAGGAAACCCATGCAGACACGAGGAGAATGTGCAAACTCCACACAGATAGTGACCCAAGCCGGGAATCGAACCCAGGTCCCTGGAGCTGTGAAGCAGCAGCGCCAAGCTACCGTGTCGCCCCTGTTGTGGGCACATGAAAGTTTAAAGGATCCTTTAGTTGAGCGTTCATCCAGCCTCCAATGGAAGCTGATCCTGTGTAAGTGTGTGCAGGTTTAATTTAATCATCGCACCATAACAATGACACGGCAGTCTCTTTCCCAGGCAGCGTTGCTGTGCGCCCGCTGAGGTGGTGTCACATTTGATTGGCACTTTCATCCGTCATTCCGCCACAGTTATCACTGAGTATCTGGAGACAGAGAATATCATTTCGGGACATTATCACATCAAAGATAAATGATATTGTAGGAAGTTTGGAACAATGGTGCAAAACCAGCAGCTTAACACTGCAGCTGAGCTGAGGACAGATGGAAAATATCCTTGCAATAAATGTGAAGAAAGGAGGAGATGGTTTGAAACATTACTGCAGAGGAGGTACAATAGCATAACAAATATCTTCATTGTTAGGACATCACAGTGACAAAGCAACATTTGTACAGCAGCTCCTGAATGATTCTTCACAGATTTCAAATGTAATAGCTGTTAAAATCCCAACTATTCCGTTCAAAGACCTTTAAAAGTCTAATGAGCAGAACACAATAGAGACAGCTCGGGTGACACGATAAACATCTCAGCTTGGGACTCTCACAGCAGCTACATTCATGCTTTTGTCAATCAATTAGCTACGTGCTCACTTCCCACCGTGGCGATATTTATCAAACCACTCGACTGCCCAACTCATGCACCTTCCCTACCTCCAGCACTCTGGATGCGGCTTTCCTCCGGGTGCTCCGGTTTCCTCCCGCAGTCCAAAGGTGTGCAGGCTAGGCGGATTGGCCATGGTAAATGCGTGGGGTTACTGGGATATTGGGGCAGGGGGGGCCTGGGTGGGATGCTCTCTCAGAGACTCACTGCAGACTCGATGAGCTCTTTCTGCACGGCATGGATTCTATGGTTCTATGCACTGCTGCCTCACAGCGCCAGGGACCCGGGTTCAATTCCGGCCTTGGGTCACCGTCTGTGTGAGGAGTGTGTGCATGAGTGCATCTGTCTGTGTGGAGTTTGAACGTTCTCCCCGTGTCTGCGTGGGTTTCCTCCGGGTGCTCCTGTTTCCTCCCACAGTCCAAAGGTGTGCAGGCTAGGCGGATTGGCCATGGTAAATGCGTGGGGTTACTGGGATATTGGGGCAGGGGGGACCTGGGTGGGATGCTCTCTCAGAGACACAGTGCAGACTCGATGAGCTCTTTCTGTATGGATTCTATGGCTCTGTGCACTGCTGCGTCACAGCGCCAGGGACCCGGGTTCAATTCCAGCCTCGGGTCCTTGTCAGGGTGGAGTTTGCATGTTCTCCCCGTGTCTGCGTGGGTTTCCTCCGGTTTCCTCCCACAGTCCAAAGGTGAGTGGGTTAGGTTGATTGGCCATGCTAAATTGACCCTAGTGTCAGGAGGATTAGCAGGGTAAATATGTGGGGTTACGGGAATAGGGTGCAGCTCCAACAACACTCAAGAAGCTTGATACCATCCAGGACAAAGCCCGCTTGATTGGCACCACATCTACAAACATTCAATCCCTCCACCACCATTACACAGTGGCACCATTGAGAAGGTACACTACAGCAATTCACTAAGGCTCCTTAGTCAGCAACTCCCAAACCCATGACATCTACCATCTAGAAGGACAAGGCAGCGCCACCATCTGGAGGTTCACCTCCAAGTCACTCACCATCCTGACTTGGAAATATAGTGCTATTCCTTCACTGTCGCTGGGTGCCAATCAAGCGGGTTGCTTTGTCCTGGATTGTGTCAAGGTTCTTGAGTGTTGTTGGGGCTGCCCCCATCCAGGCAAGTTGAGAGTGATCCATCACACTCCTGACCTGTGCCTTGATGGACAAGCTGTGGGGGAGTCATGAGGTGAGTTACTCACTGCAGGATTCTCAGTCTCTGACTTGCTCTGGTGGCCACACTATTTATATAGCGAGTCCCATTCTGGTGCGGCAACAATAATCTCTCCGTCAATGTCAACGAAACAAAGGAGATAGTCATCGACTTCAGGAAGCATAAAGGAGAACATGCCCCTGTCTACATCAATGGGGACGAAGTGGAAATGGTCGAGAGTTTCATGTTTTTAGGTGTCCAGATCATCAACAACCTGTCCTGGTCCCCCCATGCTGACACTATAGTTAAGAAAGCTCACCAACACCTCTACTTTCTCAGAAGACTAAGGAAATTTGGCATGTCAGCTACAACTCTCACCAACTTTTACAGATGCACCATAGAAAGCATTCTTTCTGGTTGTATCACAGCTTGGTCTGGGCTCCTGCTCTGCCCAAGACCGCAAGGAACTACAAAATGTCGTGAATGTAGCCCAATCCATCACACAAACCAGCTTCCCATCCATTGACTCCGTCGACACTTCCCGCTGCCTCGGCAAAGCAGCCAGCATAATTAAGGACCCCACGCGCCCCGGACATTCTCTCTTCCGCCTTCTTCCTTCAGGAGAAAGATACAAAAGTCTGAGGTCACGCACCAACCGACTCAAGAACAGCTTCTTCCCTGCTGCTGTCAGACTTTTGAATGGATTTACCTCGCATTAAGTTGACTTTTCTCTACACCCTAGCTACGACTGTAACACTACATTCTGCACTCTCTCGTTTCCTTCTCTATGAATGGTATGCTTTGTCTGTATAGCGCGCAAGAAACAATACTTTTCACTGTATGTTAATACATGTGACAATAATAAATCAAATCAGATCAAAGTTCAGGGTAACTCCCAGGATGTTGACAGTGGGGGATTCAGCGATGGTAATGCCATTGAACATCAAGGAAGAATATAGGCAAACGTGGCAGCTACAATGTTTTATACACAGTATTTTTTTTAGTTTAGTTTATTTATTAGTGTCACAAGTAGGCTTACATTAACATTGCAATGAAGTTACCGTGAAAATCCCCTCGTCACCACACTCCGGCACCTGTTCAGGTACACTGAGCCAATGCACCCTAACCAGCACGCCTTTCAGACTGTGGGAGGAAACCGGAGAACCCAGAGGAAACCCACGCAGACATGGGGCAACGTGCAAGCTCCTCACAGACTGTGACCCGAGCCAGGAATCGAAACCGGGTCCCTGGTGCTGTGAGGCAGCAGCGCTAACCACTGTGCCACCTTGCTGCCAATGGAGTAAGATCCTGTAATCAATACAGGAAGTGAATGGTCAAATACTGTTTCTCAAGACATTGGTGTGGTGAACCATAGATGGTTACCACTATGGTACTGAACCATAGATGGTTAGCACTATGGGTACTTGTACATATGTTACTGTTGTCACTGTTGGGGTTAGGGTTGGGGTGTTCTACCTGTTGGTATTGTTCTGTGGTACACTCCGGTTGGCTCCGCCTACCTGAAGGAGTATAAAGGTCACTGCACTGCCTGGTGACCCTTTAGTCTGGGATTGTATTGTTATGCAGTATGCTCCATTCTTGTTACTAATAAAAGCCTTTATTTCCCGGGTACGATCCAGCCTCCCGAGTGATTTAATCGCGCATCAATTTTATTAGTAACAAATTTTGGTTAAAAAAAAACCATGGAGCAAATGTTAAAACCCGATCGGCTTACCTTAGATCCGCGTGCCGCTGGAGCGTCGAACACTTTCGACCATTGGTTGAAGTGTTTTCAAGACTACATCGATGCCTCAACAGCCATTCAAAACGACGCCGATAGACTGCGGGTCCTCCACGCAAGGGTAAGCGACACCGTATACTCATCAATCCACGATGCCCAAGACTACAAAGGGGCCATCGAACTACTTAAGAAACTGTACAACAAACCGCCAAATGAGATTCATGCTCGACACCTACTAGCCACTCGACGGCGGCAGCCCGGCGAAACGACGGGACAGTACCTGTGTGAACTTCAGCAGCTAGCCAGAGCCTGCAATTGCAAGCCAGTGTCGGCGGCCCAGTATACGAACGACTTGATCCGAGATGTGTTCGTGGCGGGAATCGGCTCATCCTATATTCGCCTGCGGCTGCTAGAGCAAGGTAACCTAGACCTAGCTAAGACAGTAGAATTGGCTGACACGATGGAAACGGCCTCCAGAAGTCTAGAAACTTACCCCACCGACCACGTGGGAACATCGTGGCAAGTACAGCCACCGACTCAACTCTGCCCAGCGGCTCCAAAAAATTGCGCGATTGTGCTTTCAACCTCGGACCTGACGACGGCGGCAGCTCCAGGAGGCCCGCGGTGCTATTTCTGTGGATTGGCAAAACACCCTCGGCAGCGATGTCCGGCCAGAACGGTTTTGCTCCGCGTGTGGGAAGAAAGGGCACTATGTCAAAGTATGCAGGGCTAAACCACCCTCGAAGCATAGCAGCGCGGCGTGTGATTCTCCAGAACCTGTCTCCTTGTCTCCGGCTTCATCGAGGTCTTCCACCACGTGCGATTCACGAGCGCCACCATTCCTGACGACGAAGACACAAGACACGTGCGACCTGCAGGGGCCGCCACTTTTAGCGCCACCGACCACGTGCGATCCATGGGCGCAGCCGTTTTGGTCGGCACCGACCGCAGACGACCAGCAGGGGTCATCATCATCAACCATCTCACCTGCCTGAAGTTGCACTCAAGACCCAACAGTGGCATCAATCATCCTGGACCAGGCCAAGCCTCACAGACTCGACAAGTCCATGATGGGCATAGAGGTAAATAGACGCCTAATACATTGTCTGTTTGACAGCGGGAGCACGGAGAGTTTCATTCATCCCGACACCGTGAAACGGTGCGGGCTCCGAGTACAGACTGTCAGACAGACAATTTCGATGGCGTCGAGGTCCCGATCTGTTACTGTTCTTGGGAGCTGCGTGGTCAACCTAACGGTGCGGGGCACAGTTTATGAGCACTTCAGGCTCCTCGTGTTACCGCACCTTTGTGCTCCGATACTCCTGGGACTAGACTTTATGGTCCACCTGAGGAGTGTAACCCTGCAGTACGAGGGGCCACTCCCTCCACTTTCAGTGGGAGAACAGCAGCCTCCAAATTGCCCAGCGCGCTCCACATGCAGTCTCTTGACACTCAGAATCACCCTGCCATCTTTATTCGAGAATCTCGTGCCAGGCTGCAAGCCCATCGCAACTAAGAGCAGGCGTTACAGCGCTGAGGATCGGATCTTTATTCGATCTGAGGTTCAGCGGCTCCTCAGGGAAGGGATCATTCAACCTAGCACTAGTCCATGGAGAGCGCAAGCCGTGGTGGTTAAAACTGGAGACAAACCCCGGATGGTCATAGACTATAGTCAGACCATTAATAGATACACGCAGCTGGACGCGTATCCTCTCCTGCGCATATCTGACATGGTCAACCAGATTGCGCAGTACCGGGTGTTCTCCACCATTGACTTGAAGTCAGCTTACCACCAGCTCCCCATTCGCCCAGAGGACCGAAAATATACGGCCTTTGAGGCGGATGGTCGTCTCTACCACTTTTTAAGGGTCCCCTTTGGCGTCACGAATGGGGTCTCGGTCTTCCAGCGTGCAATGGACCAAATGGTGGACCAACACGGGCTACGGGCTACCTTCCCATACCTGGACAACGTCACTATCTGCGGCCAGGACCACGATGCCAATCTCCTTAAATTTTTACACACTGCGTCTCGCCTGAATCTGACCTACAACAGGGAGAAGTGTGTATTTAGCAAGCGCCGCCTAGCAATCGTCGGATACGTGGTGGAAAACGGGGTCCTAGGCCCTGATCCAGACCGTATGCGTCCCCTCCTTGAACTTCCCCTACCCACTAGCATCAAAGCACTGAGAAGATGCTTAGGCTTCTTTTCGTATTACGCACAGTGGGTTCCCAATTATGCGGACAAAGCCCGTCCGCTCATAAAGTCTACCTCTTTTCCCCTGGCAGCAGAGGCTCGCTTAGCCTTTGAAGGGATGAAAGCTGACATCGCGAAAGCCACGATGCACGCTGTCGATGAGTCCATCCCCTTTCAGGTGGAGAGCGATGCATCTGATTTCGCCCTGGCCGCCACACTTAACCAGGCGGGCAGGCCTGTCGCCTTTTTCTCTCGCACCCTCCAAGGCCCTGAAATTCGGCACTCCGCGGTGGAAAAAGAGGCTCAGGCCATTGTGGAGGCCGTCCGGCATTGGCGCCATTACTTGGCTGGGAAACTATTCACCCTGCTCACGGACCAGCGGTCCGTGGCGTTCATGTTCAACAACACGTTACGGGGCAAGATCAAAAATGATAAAATCTTGAGGTGGAGAATCGAACTCTCCACCTACAACTATGATATCATGTACCGTCCGGGGAAGCTCAATGAGCCCTCAGACGCCCTGTCGCGTGGAACATGTGCCAGTGTGCAGGAGGACCGGTTACAGGCCCTCCACAATGATCTCTGCCATCTGGGGATCACTCGGCTCTTCCATTTTGTAAAGGCCCGGAATCTACCCTACTCAATAGAAGATGTCAGGTCAATAACCCGAAGCTGCCAGGTATGTGCTGAATGCAAACCGCACTTCTACCGGCCTGACAGGGCACACCTCATTAAAGCCACTCGCCCTTTTGAAAGACTGAGTGTGGATTTCAAGGGCCCCCTTCCTTCGACAGATCGGAATGTGTACTTCCTCGACGTGATTGACGAGTACTCACGATTCCCTTTTGCCATTCCCTGTTCAGACATGACCGCTGCCACGGTTATCAAAGCATTGCGGGATCTTTTCACCCTGTCCGGTTACCCCAACTATATCCACAGTGATAGGGGCTCGTCGTTTATGAGTGACGACTTGAGGCAATACCTGCTCTCAAAAGGGATTGCCTCAAGTAGAACTATGAGTTACAACCCCAGGGGTAACGGGCAGGTTGAAAGAGAAAATGCTACAGTCTGGAAGGCTGTCTTACTGGCATTGAGGTCTAAGGATCTTCCAGTCTCCCGTTGGCAAGAGGTACTTTCTGATGTGCTCCATTCAATCCGGTCCCTCCTGTGTACGACAACCAACGCTACCCCACATGAGCGGATGTTTACCTTCCCTAGGAAGTCTTCCTCTGGGATCTCACTGCCGTCTTGGTTGATGTACTCAGGACCTGTCCTCCTGCGGCGGCATGTTAGGATCCGCAAGTCCGACCCTTTGGTTGAACAGGTCCATCTCCTCCACGCCAACCCTCAATATGCCTATGTGGCATATCCTGACGGGCGAGAGGACACGGTCTCTATTCGAGATCTGGCGCCTGCAGGGGACTTGGAAACCCCTGTCGCTCCCGCACCCCTGGTTAGGGACCCCTTGACCTTTATCTCCCCTCCTGACACGGCGCGGGCAGTATCGGGACCACCACTTAATCCTCTTACTCCCGTGTACAGCTTGCCTGAGTCCAGGAGATTGTCGCCACCTCGGGGCGTGCTCGAGTCCAGGAGATTGTCGCCACTCGTGGTCCACCTGTCCGTGAGGAACTGGAGGAGTCACTGGACATCGCCTTGGAGAGAGGGTCATCACGGTCACCAGAACCAGCGCTACCGCCAGTGTTGAGGAGGTCGCAGAGACGGTGCGGCCCTCCAATACGACTGAACTTGTGAATATATGGACAGTTCGTTCTGGTTTTTTTTGCCCCGCCGGCCTTTGTTTTAAAGGAGGGGTGAATGTGGTGAACCATAGATGGTTAGCACTATGGGTACTTGTACATATGTTACTGTTGTCACTGTTGGGGTTAGGGTTGGGGTGTTCTACCTGTTCGTATTGTTCTGTGGTACACTCCGGTTGGCTCCGTCTACCTGTAGGAGTATAAAGGTCACTGCACTGCCTGGTGACCCTTTAGTCTGGGATTGTATTGTTATATAGTATGCTCCATTCTTGTTACTAATAAAAGCCTTTATTTCCCGGGTACGATCTAGCCTCCCAAGTGATTTAATCGCGCATCAATTGGTTAGATGGACGGCATGGTGGCACAGTGGTTAGCACTGCTGCTTCACAGCTCCAGGGACCTGGGTTCGATTCCCAGTTTGGGTCACTGTCTGTGTGGAGTTTGCACATTCTCCTCGTGTCTGCGTGAGTTTCCTCCGGGTGCTCCGGTTTCCTCCCACAGTCCAAAAGATGTGCGGGTTAGGTTAATTGGCCATGCTAAAATTGCCCTTCGTGTCCTGGGATGCATAGGTTAGAGGGATTAGTGGGTAAATGTGTAGGGATATGGGGGTAGGGCCTGGATGGGATTGTGGTCGGTGCAGACTCGATGGGCCGAAGGGCCTCTTTCTGTACTGTAGGGTTTCGAAGATTCTAAGATAAGGAGTTTTGCCAGAGCTCTAGAAATGTGCTTCCAATCATGGGGTTCCCAGCAGAAAAGGACTGGGCCTCAGTGTAATACCTGACCTGAAAGACAGTCCGTCTGGCAGTGCTGCACCCCCTCAGTACGCCACTGAAGAGACAGCCTTGGTGAAGTCCAACTTGAACTCATAATCACCTAAAAATATTAATCTGTGCGACAGCAAGAAGCGCTGTAGAATGAAAAGCTGAGGAGAAGTGAAATATTCTGCAAGGTGTTCTGTGAAAGGGAGTCTCAAGTGGTTTGACGCATCATTGACAGTGGAACAGACTGAATGTCGGCACAGGGAAGTGAAGGACAGTTATAACAGAAATGTTTCTCAGGCATGGATTATTTCACTAAAATGTCAGTTGAGGCAGAGAGAGAGCTGTGTGATTTAGATGGGAAATTGAAAAGCTTGACGATAAAGAGAAGGAGGATTGAATGAGTCCAGCAAGGAAGGTCGCCAGCCCACTGAGCTTTCTTTGTTCCATAAGATCAGTAACTCATTGGTCTCCCATTGTCATCGACCTTCCAGAAGCAATCCTGACCATAGGTCAGCTGCTCACACCCTAACTCCCACCAACCCCCCGTCACTCCTGACCTCACTGACGGTTCACACCCCACCAGAACCTCCAGTTTAAAAGTCTCGTCCTTGTTTTCAAATCCCCTCCGTGGCCCCCCACACGCCACCAGTACGTCCTCTTGCTCCCCCTTCCCCTGCCAACGCTGTCATCCCCTCTCATTGTACAAGTGTCCGGGAGCTCTGCGCTCTCCCAATCCGACCTATCAGCCCCACCACTAACAGCCGTACTGTCAGCTGGGCCAGCTTCCTAAACTCTGGAATTCCCTCCCGAAAGCTCCCTGTCTCTCCACTCCTCTTTCTCTCTCTCTCTCCACCACAGACCCTTCCAACAACATTTCAGTCACGGTGCCAATGTCACCCTCGTTGGTTTGCGAGCCAATTTTGTCAGATTATTCTGCTGCACCTGTTAACGACGTGATATCAATGAATTGTTGTCGGGTCCCACATAAATTTCCTTTTCTTCCTGCAACGATTGCCAGTGATAACTTCTGGCATGGTGACATTATTAGTGCTG
Source organism: Mustelus asterias (assembly GCF_964213995.1). Classification (NCBI taxonomy): domain Eukaryota; kingdom Metazoa; phylum Chordata; class Chondrichthyes; order Carcharhiniformes; family Triakidae; genus Mustelus; species Mustelus asterias. The sequence continues at coordinate 74,023,569 of NC_135822.1, forward strand.
TTATGTCGTAAACTCACAACATCTTCCATTCATTCCTCTCCTGTTTATCACTTGACGTCTCACTGTCTCACGCTCGGTGCTCTTGTGAAGTCTTACCTGTTACTGCCAACTCCTCCTATAACGTTTGCCTTGCAACGCGACACATTTTAAGCACCCAGCAGAGTTTGTTTTTAACCACTTTCTGCCACAGTGACGTTTGCAGATTCTCCTAAACCCCAATCTCACCGGATTCCTCGAGTTACAGTCCTTGCGAGATGTGGCTGACTTATTTTGCAGTGATTTTTATTGCAAAATGATTCCGTTGGTAAGGATCTCTGTGGACAATTAAATCATGATCAGGAATGAAAGTCTGCTGCACTTCACATCAGTGAAAGCACACGGATAATTTGCTGAATCTCAGGAACCTTGCTCCAGTAAGAGACATATTTTTGCCGTTTAAATGGGTTTGAAGGTGGAACTTGTGGTGGAGAAGAAGTGGCGACGATTTGAGGACATGAAAACCAACTTCCTTTTCCTTTTTTTTAATCTTTCAGTGGGAAGTGGGTGTCGCCGAGTGAGAATGGCATTTACTCCCCATCTCTAATGACCCCTGAACTCGCCCCTGTCTCGCTCAGCCATTTCAGAGAGACAGTTGAAAGCCAACCACATTGCTGTGGCTCTGGAGTCACGTGTAGGCCAGACCAGGTAAGGACGGCAGATTTCCTTCCCGAAAGGGCGCTCGTGAACCAGATGGGTTTTTACAACCATCAACAATGGTTTCATGGTCAGAATTTACTGAGACTCGCTTCATATCCCAGATTTATTAATTGAATTTACATTCCACCAGCTGCCACAGGGGGGGATTTGAACCCATGTCTCAGGATATCAGCCAGGATCTCTGAATGTCCAGAGACATTACCACTACACTACCTTGTCCTCCCATTGCTTCTCCACCACTTTCCTGCCTCCACATTTCCCAGTTATTCAGGGAATCCTGATGCCCGACCACCACCTAACCCTTGCATAAACGATGCATTGTGTTTGGTTAATTCAGAAGGTTCCGGCATCGCGAAAATGCTTTCAGCTAAACTTGTAAACGTCTTAAGATTCAAATTTGGTTAAAGTCACAACTGCCCCTGCTCCAGCCAATCCTTCATTGGTCTAAACCATTGTGCCTCTTATCATCAGAGCCCCTGTCTGTGACTTAGTCGGTGACACTCTCACCCTGAGCCAGAAAGTTGTGGGTTTAAGTCACGGCCCAGAGGTTTGGGCGCACTGTCAATGCAGCTCTGAGGGAGTGCCACACTGTCAGAGATGTGTCTTTTAGATGTAAAAAGGCCCATGGCAATGTTTTAAAGGGGTTTTCCTGGGCCAACATTTACCCCTGACTCAGCATCAACAGCACGGTGTCACAGTGGTTAGCACTGCTGCTTCACAGCGCCAGAGACCCAGTTTCAATTCCAACCATGGGTGACTGTGTGGAGTTTGCACACTGCCCCCGCACCATGTCTGCGTGGATTTCCTCCGGTTTCCCCCGACAGTCCAAAGATGTGCAGGTTAGGTGGATTAGAGTAGATCTTTTCTGCACTCTTTCTAGTTTAATAATATCCTTTCTATAATGGGATGAGCATGGTTAATGCACAGGGTTACAAGGATAGGGTGGGGAGAGTGGGCTTGGGCGCGGTGCTGATTCAGAGGGTTGGTGCAAACCCGATGGGCCAAACGGCTCTGTCTGCACTGCAGGGATTCTACGATAACACCAGGTTATTGAGTCTTTATAGCATTGCTGTTTGTGTATCCTGCTATGCACAAATAGGATACTGCATTTCCGACATTGGAACAGGGACTTCCCTTCACAAAAGCTCTTGACTGGATGGAAAGCGCTTCCGAACATTTTGCAACCTTCTCCCCGGTTCGTCTCTGCTTTTCTTCACTGTAACACAGGGACTTGCTGCCCCCTGGAGGAAAGGCTTCAAAACTCTCTTCCAGCTTGATTCAGTTTTAATCTGACCGCTGGAACCTTCCTTTTCACAGCTCCTCAGTTACAGATCCATGAGTTAAAGAATGTTCCCACAGATACACATATTCCTACAAACTCCTACGTTGCCACGTGGTTGCCCAGGGTTGCCAACTGTGATTAAATGTATCCCTGGAGGTTTCATTACGTGACTTTCTCGCACCCTCCAGCCATTAGTCAGCTGACACACCCAGCCTTCCCGCACCAATTGGAAAGCAAAAAGGTCATAGGATCACAGAGGTTACCAGCATGGAAAAAGGCCCTTCGGCCCAACTTGTCCATGTCGCCCAGTTTTTACCATTAAGCTAGTCACAATTGTCCGCATTTGGCCCATTTCCCTCTATACCCATCTTTTAGAGTCATAGAGTCATAGAGGTTTACAGCATGGAAACAGGCCCTTCGGCCCAACTTGTCCATGCCGCCCTTTTTTTTTTAACAACTAAGCTAGTCCCAATTGCCCGTGTTTGGCCCATTTCTTTGGGTGAAGAAATGTCTCCTCACCTCCATCCTAAATGGTCTACCCCGAATCCTCAGACCGTGACCCCTGGTTCTGGACACCCTCACCATCGGGAACATCCTCTCTGCATCGACCCTGTCTAATCCTGTTAGAATTTTATAATCTCTATGAGATCCCCCCTCATTCATCTGAACTGCAGTGAAAACAATCCTAACCTGGTCAATCTCTCCTCATACATCAGTCCCGCCATTCCTGGAATCAGCCTGGTGAACCTTCGCTGCAGTCCCTCGAGAGCAAGAACATCCTTCCTCAGAAAAGGAGACCAAAACTGCACACAGTACTCTAGGTGTGGCCTCACCAAGGCCCTGTATAATTGCAACAACACATCCCTGCTCCTGTACTCGAAACCTCTCGCAATGAAGGCCAACATGCCATTTGCCTTCTTTACCGCCTGCTGCACCTGCATGCTTACCTTCAGCGACTGGGGCACAAGGACACCCAGGTCCCGCTGCACACTCCCCTCTCCCAATTTACACCCATTCAAGTAGTAATCTGCCTTCTTGTCTTTGCTTCCAAAGTGAATAACCTCACATGTATCCAAATTATACTGCATCTGCCATTGATTAGCCCACTCACCCAACCTGTCCAGATCATGCTGAAGGATCTCTGCATCCTCATCACAGTTCACCCTCCCACCCAACTTGGTATCATCTGCAAACATTGAGATGTTACATTTTGTTCCCTCATCCAAATCATTAATATATATTGTGAATAGCTCGGGTCCCAGCACTGATCCCTGCGGCACCCCACTCGTTACTGCTATATTACAGATATGTTGATGGTGGGATTGAGGTGAAGTGGGAGTTGGAGGAGATTCAAAGGAGGATCAGCACCAACAGGGAGCAGTTGGGCTGAATGGCCTGTTTCCATGGGT